>NC_141061.1:4579524-4637024 GCF_041138505.1 Cibotium barometz
AGATAAAGCTTCAACTAGGCAAAGATGAGATTCTAGTAGTTCCATTGGATGGGGAAGAGTGTGAACTTAACATAGCTCTTCATGTGTAGCATGTCAAGCGAAGGACCCAATTTGTAGATCCTCCTCTAGCCATTCCATATGTATCTTCTCAAATCAATTCAGTGGAGATGGCTCCTTGCTAAGTTTCTTGAGTCACCTTCCATTAGCTTGACCTTTGTTTTGGGAGCAAAAAAGGAACAACTTCTGACAAAATAGCAAGGATTTGTCACCGATATGACTATTAGACCATATCTAGATGCCCCACCTGTAGTAGTGGCATCAATTCTAGGTGATTTAGATCCATATTAGGCAGGGAATAACGGACAATTTCTCTTCACATTGTTTGTAGGTGGGAATGCCACAATTCATCCCCATCCACTAACTAGATGCATGTCTCATGCTGGGCTATTACTTAGGTTGTGTGAGCCCAAAAGGGATGTTAGAGGCTGAACATGAATGGAACGAAGAGCATGACTGGAATTCATACACCCTAACACAGTTAATGCGACTTAACACAAAGCTAACAGACTTAATTGGCGACTTTTTTTTAATAAATAGCACCCCTCTCCCCATTCTACACCCCTCCCCCCCATTCTACACATCTTCCACAAGTTTTCTGCGAAGGCAGAGGAGAAGGCCAGTCATGAGGATAAGCAAACTCAACGTAAACAACAAGAATCAAGGCAAATCAGTCCAAAGCTTTCTATTGAAGTAGACTCCAAGAATTGGGAGAAGACTACAAGAGGTCTCTTGCTCCCTCCAGATATAACTTAAATTTACAAGGCAGAGTTCCCAAAAGACCTAGTAGGATTCTTCGTGGATATATAGTTCTCAACAGACCTAGAAGGCTTGTTCGTAAATATTTCAGCTTGACATTAACTTATCACTCTATGTTTCCACAGAGGACATTTCGATGAGCAAATCTTGAAACTTAAATTTTTCTTATCGATTCTTCTCAAGACTAATTTTTCTTATCTATTCTTCTCAAGACTTGTAGATGCTGGAACTTAAATCTAACTGAAAAGCAATTATTTTTGCAAGTTTTGAAATTCGGTAAATGGGATTTGCAGGTGAAAAAGGCTTGCACCCATTCTCAAGCAGCACAAAAATCATCCAAAAGCACGCCGGTGACTGACCATGGGCTGCGCAGCAATTTGCCTTCTAAACCCTCGGATTACGTTAAAAACTCACTGCACAATTTACTATTACCGGTACGAAGGCTGCTAGATTCTAGAAGCTAATGAAAGAGCTTGAAGAAAAGCCTGCAAAAATGCGCTCCTGTACATCAACCATAAGAATAAGAGAGTGAAACAACAAAAAACAGTACATACCACCGCCTGCATGTTACACAAAAAACAGATAAATTCAATTGTGTTATATGAGTGTCAACGATTTATATAAATAAGAGCTCAGCCCCAAAATGAGGGGCATGGGGGAACAGGCAGAAAAAGGTGTAAGGGGAAGGTGGCTGCTACAGGGGGCATTCTTGCATCACAGGAGGCACTCACGGGCAAATATTGATACAAGGCAACCTGTAAGGGAAGGTGACTGCCACAAGCATACACAGGAGGCACTCGGGTAAATCTGCATGCACGGCAAACGGTGCACAGTGGATACAGAACCCTTCTAGAGCAATCCCAAGGGAATCACCATGGCATGCAAAACTTAGTATGTTCAAACAGAGATGGGCCCTTAAGATTACCACATGTAGGGACGGATCATTTCTGGTATCATCTCTATGAACTCTTTCGATGTGTATGTGGGTGAGAGCGAGTATCAGCTGGCTATGTGATTGGTGGAGAAGTTCTTGCCCAGCTTCTTCTTAAAAGGCAGGCAAGCATCCATGCTCAGATCCACTGCAGCTGCCAAGGCCATGAAAACAGCAGCATCCTCGATGCAGGTAACGTGCCGCATGGCCAGCTGGACATGGGGCTTGCTGCATTTTCCCTCACCCTGGATCTCCGCACTCATCACAAAGCCACCCACCGCAGATGCCCCTAGGCTGAAATAGAAATCCCCACTGCTGTGAGGGCTGTCCACAGGTGAGGCTGAAATGGGCGTCTCAGGTTTAAACTTGGCTGTGTCAATGAGAAAGCTGCCACCCTTTTGTGAGCTAATGACCGTCTCGGATACAAGCACACCACTGTTCACACCTGCCACTCCGCCACCCTCGGCCATCAGCTGGAAACGGCATCCCAGGCCAGCCTTGCTGCCCCTCTCTCTCCACGCCTCTAGCCTGCCCCATGGCCTCCAACTGTTCTCGCCCTCAGGCCCTGCCTTCATGATGAGCCAGGCACCTGGATTGGAGCGGCTCACACGCTGGGATCCAGATGAGGGCACAAAGGGAGTCACCATAGAAGCAGCAGCTACAGGGGACCCAGACAAGTCATGAATAAGGACAAGCCACCCCTTGCGTTCTTTCCTGTCACGCTCATTGTCCTGCAAGGATGCCCATCCATTGCTGCAGAATCCATCCAGCTGACCAGTTCTGCACGTGGACAAAAGGAAGGCCCATAAGAAACTACCCTTGACACAAAAGGCATACAAACAAGCCGATAAGAAACCCCGTGAGAAACTACCCTTGACAAAGAGGAAGCACAGAGCACAGAACTAACCATACCTTGAACGAAAGCTCCTGTCTCTGGTGAACTTGCAGGTGAAAATGGGCTGCCTTAAGTTACCTTGAATCTGAACAACCTGCGGACTCAGCTCGGGCTCCCCGTCGAACTGGAAGATGTACCTAGGATCTGGCTCCACCTTCACATTCAAATGCAGCTCCGCGCCTGGCCGCCCACCTTCAGCTTTGGATTTGCCGATGCAGACCCAGCCGTGTTGCAGCTGCACCGATTTGGAAGTGGGCCAGTCGAGGCCAACGGGGAGGACAAATTTGCCCAGGAGCTTGGCGGAAGAGGCCGCTCCGAAGCAGGAGGAACCCTGACGGCCGGTGTAGACAAGAACCTGTAAGGCGGGCGGCGAAGAGAGGCATGAGGGGGAGGAATGCAGGAGAACTTTGAGGGCGGGCTCGTCAAGGTAAAAACTGGCGGCAACAAGTTGCTCGCCGGGGTCGGATCGGGCGGACGGGGAGACGAGGGGCACGGGCGCCGTTTGAATCTCGAAGCCCGGCAGCTTGATTTCACAGAAGCAGGGCGAAGAGGAGGAGTGTACGCCAGCCCTAGGAGCGGCTTTGGAGGCGTGAGGGATGCGCAGACCAAGGCCGGCCACAGAAACTCGGGTGAAGTGACGAGGCTCCATGAACGCGACTGCTGTTGCTGTGCAGAGGGGGCTGCAAGACCATGTATGTGTTATGCACTCCTCTGTCGGGCACGGTGTCGAGCTATGGAGGCAAAGCGAGGGCGTGGCTTAAAGGGGAGCGTGCGTTGATGTCTCGCATGAAGTGGCGGAGGAGGACCCGAGGCGTTGGGAGCCAGCTACTCTGTTTCTCTCGCAGCTCATGTCCAGCGAGGTACACTGCTATTAGGAACAAGGACAGCAGAAACCCTGACTGGAAGAAGAAGAAGAACGGCGGGCCAAGTAGCGCTTCAAAACCGCCCATCCAGCGCTTCAAAACCGCCGTCCCACATCACGGACCCTGGCAAGGAATCCGTTACACATGTACATCCACCACATGGCCATTGTCCGCCGCCCACAGGCCAGTCCGTCCGGCTAGGATTCCAGGAATCTCCAACGGATCCCTCCGTCGATCAGAACGGTTCGCGATCAGCCGGACGGAGATCCAGCCGGACGGAGATCTGTGTCTCGCACATGAAAGATGTTAACGGAGACCACCTCAAAAGGTTATTGGGCCCACCACCTAGCAGAAAATCTCTCTCCCCTGAACGGTGTAAACGGGGTGCTGACGTCAAGTTTTGCCGGACGGAGCTCACCCTCTCGTGTGCTCGTCCCCATTTTTCCCGTCCGGCCTCCCTCCCTTCCGGTGGCCAATAATTCATTGCCATCTGCGTTTGAAGCTTGCAAGATGGAGGCGTTCAAGGCCAGCCGCCAGGATTTGTCGTCTGTCCATTCATTGTTCATCTTAACCTGGCTTTGTCGTCTGTCCAATGTCCATTCATTGTTCATCTTAACCTGGCTCCCAGGGCCATTCAATGCATGATGCGTCTTTCTTGTGCAGCGAAAATATGTTGTCTCATGCCGGCTCACGGCTCGTGGCTCGTGGCTTGGTTCATGTCAAATGCCATCCATTTCGATTCCATGATCACGTCAACCCGGTGGTCCGGCCCAGGGCTCCCCCACGGCTCGACTTTGATTCCATGCTTCCCGTTTCCTCTTGAGGCCCAACCAGGCAAGTGGGGGCGGTGCGTGTGTGCTCGACATGCCTAGGTATGTCCCCGGGCGGTGCGTGTGTGCTCGACATGTATGTGCCCTTGTCGATTAAGTTTGATGGCAAGAGCAGATGTCTTCATGCATCTTTTCCCTACATGTGCAATTTTTATCTTTTCTTTGATTTAAGGCATCAGCGAACTACTTGTGCTAGTGTCGAGAGGTCTTAACTTGCCTTATAGCCATCAACAAAGTCAGTGTCTAGCCCGATTACAATGGTGCATATTTTTGTATTTTTGCATATCTTTGTGATGGAATCCAAGCTTTCCCCAAAGCTCATAATCCCCCAAAATCTCAATGGTTTGTGAGATACCAAACTTCTACGTTGCTCCCTCACGAAGTCCGTTGATGGACTAGCACTTGCCTTTTGTTTGTGAAGAACCACACCACTACATTGGCTTCCACTTTGCGTTGTAGCTTCAACATCTCCAGAATTCTCTACTTGTATTTTTGGGCTTCTTGACTCCCTCGCTCTCATGTGATTAAGAGTTCCAGTCTTCTAGGAGATTGACTTCAACAACCTTCATGGGTTAAGTAATGGCCTACTCTCTAAGGCCCATATCATCTATCACTCACGATGTCCCTTGATGAACTAGCACTTGCCTTCTGTTTGTCAAGATCCACACCACTACATCGGCCTCCACTTTGCATTATAGCTTCAACATCTCCAGAATTCTCTAGTTGTATTTTTTGCCTTCTTGACTCCCTTGCTCTCATGTGATCAGGAGCTCCAATCTTCTCGGAGATTCAACAACCTTCATGGTTAAGTTATGGCCTACTCTCTAAGGCCCATATCATCTGTCAGTGCAGTCTTTGTTGTTTATGTAGATACTTGGGCAATGGTTTCCGTTCAAGCCAAGCCCTAGTTATGTTGACACCAAGATAAGCTTTGTGTGTGCATTGTTCCATTATCCCTTGAATCCCTTTGGGTTCTTTCTAAATTTGTTCATCTGTTTTTTTGACCCATTTGCAATGCAGTGCATTATCCCTCTAGACATGATCTTGTTCAGCCTCACATGACACTAGCTTGGCCTACAATCCTTTCAGTGATCTACACCTATTCAAGTTCTTCGACCTCGCCGTCTTGATCACTTGTGTAAAGAACAGCGCACAATATCTCCCATTTGAGATATTCGGGACTTCCATTCACCATGTTAGCCTACATGTCTTCAAGTTGACCTTCAATTCTCTCACTTGAGAAATTGCACCAAAATTCCATTGAGCCTTGCTGCTCAGATATGTGGTGTGCCCATGTCTATGAGCCTCCATGCTCAAATGTAGAAGCTATGAACACAAGTATCTCAATCGACTAGTCCCAAGCTACCTGCTTGAGTTGTCTTCCAGCTTTGAGTTCATGTTGTTGCATTGTGTTTACCCTCTGCGGGCTAAGTGTAGATGCTTCCACCATCAAAAACCAAGTGTCACCACTTTACCACTACCCAAATATAGCACAATTGCCACCTTGTCCCACTCTACCACCATCTGGCACTAAGTCGCACGGGGCTAGGGTGTTGGGATCAATGGCTGGAAATGGTGTCCGAGCTAGAAGCATCGTGCACCATTGGATGGGAAAAAGTAAACTCGGCCCATTAGTGAAGCCGAACCAAAGACGCCAGGCATCGGGCCCACGTCAAGTGGGAACACGATCACCGGGAAGATAGGAGATTTATTGTGTGAAGGGGGGAATAAATGGGTATTTATTGTGTATAAGGAGGCATTTAATGGGATTTTAATTCATTCCTCCTCCCCTTCCAATGCTCCCAAGTTTACCCTTCCAACGTTGTTATGCGCCCTTTCCGCCTCCCAGCGAGACCGGCATCGCTTGCTGCCGTCGAGACGGTTCTTCCCCATGCGACTGCGCCTCTCCACTGGCCGCTTGCCACCTTAACTCGTAGCCCATGCATGCAATGGTCGGGGAGATCCAGCGTTCACTAGATACATTGCCATGGACGCCCCCCGCCCGCCACCATGTTTAGGCCGGTCAGCTTCTTCCTTCCGACCCCTCCATCTCGTCGCGCCCAAGCATGGAGTGTCATGGCTTGCAAGTTGGGGAGAAGGACCATCCATTAGATTGCTGTTCTGGCCCGAGTGCGCCCAGTGAGCATTCTCGTCGCTGCTGGATGCCCTCTACTCGATGCCCTCTACCATCATAGCCTGCCCTAGCACCTGCGTTTTGTGCAGGTAGGCTTCATTTGCTTTGTAATATATACTAGTATTGCACTCACGCATTGCTGCGGCCTAACCAAGGTTCCTGAAAAGAACTATTCCCTCTCTACAACCATCTCTCTCTCTCTCATGTTGCATTCTACCAATGTTAATACCTGTGTGTCTCTCTCTCTCTTTCACACACACACACACATGACCCTCTCCCTCTATGTCACATACACACATGACCCTCTCCCTCTATGTCACATACACACACACATGACCCTCTCCCTCTATGTCACATACACACACTCTCAAATGTTGAAACTCTCTCACATGCACACACATATACACACTCACTCTCTCTCTCTCTCTCTCTCTCTCTCTCTCTCTCTCTCACACACACACACACATGCACACACTCCCTCTCTCTTCTTACACTCTCCCACACATAGAAGCGCTCTTTCTCTCTCTCACTCACACACACACGTACGTATGCACACATACTCTCTCTCTCTCTCTCTCTCTCTCTCTCTCTCTCTCTCATGCACACATACACATATGTAAATATATAGTATATACAATATTATGTTTTAGATACATATATCTATACATAGCCACATATACTTCTACATATATACATGTATTTTAAAAATATAAATACAAACATCGACATAATTTAATTAATTTTGATTAAATTTTAATGTGTGAAGATGGGTGATAAGCTGTGGTCACTTTTAAATATATAGATAGATATATCATACACACATCGAAACACACACACACACACACACGTATATATATATGTATATACATATACATACATACATACATATGTATGTATGTATATATAAATGTAAATAAAAACACACACATGTATACACACATATAAATATATGTTTTCTATTTAATTTATATTTCTGTTTATATTTTATTAAAAGCTACTTTTTATTCTCTATCTCTCGCTCTCTTTCTCTCTCTTTTCACCCTCCCCCTCGTTACATCTCTCTCTCTCTCTCTCTCTCTCTCTCTCTCTCTCTCTCTCTCTCCAGGTCTGCCCCATCTCACTCTCTCTCAAGCACATTCTACACATAGATGCAAATGTACGCACATGCATGCATATACTCTCTCTCTCTCTCTCTCTCTCTCTCTCTCTCTCTCTCTCTCACACACACACACACACACATGTACACACCGCATATACACTAATGCAAACGTACACTCTCTCCTCCCACACAAACTATCTCCTACGTAGAAATTCTCTGCCTCTCTCTCTCTCTCTCTCTCTCTCTCTCTCTCTCACACACACACACACACACACATGTACATACCGCATATACACTAAAGCAAACGCACACTCTCTCTCCTCCCACACAAACTATATCCTACATAGAAATTCTCTCTCTCTCTCTCTCTCTCTCTCTCTCTCTCTCTCTCTCTCTCTCTCACACACACACACACACGCCTAAATAGATTTACACACATATATATAATTTTAATTAATTAAATTTTAGTGATAGGGATGAGTGGTGAGGTGTGCTCACTCTCAAATAAATGCATCTTACATGTAATCTCTCTCTCTCTCTCTCTGTCTCTCTCTCTCTCTCTCTCTCTCTCTCTCTCACACACACACACACACACACACACATGCACACCCTATTTCTCTCACATACGCATGCACACACTCTCAAATGTCGAAACTCTCTCTGTCTCTCTCTCTTACACACACACACACACATGCACATGTACTAATGCAAATACACACTCTTCCCCCCCCACACTCTCACACATAGACTTCCATGTCTCTGTCTCTCTCTGTGTTTCTCTCTCTCTCTCTCTCTCTCTCTCTCTCCCCTCCACTCACACACACACACACACACACACACGCCATCTCTCTTCTCACACACACTCTCCCACATATAGAAACTCTCTCTCTCTCTCTTCCACACACACACACACCCACATGTAAATATATATTATTTATAATATTATGTTTTATTATACTTAGAGACGTATACCTATATATACATGTGCATTTATAAAATAAATAAACATATATTTTTAATTAATATTAAATTTTAATATGTGGGGATGCATGATGAGGTGTGTTCACTCTTAAATAAGTGTATCTTATATACAATGTCTTTTGTCTTCTCTTTTACATACATATGTGTGTGATTGTGTGTGCACATACACACGTATGTGTGACTGTGTAATGTTTCCATGCGTGCATGTGTCGTACAAGTGTCTTGATTGTGTGTGTGTGTTAGTGTGTATTTGTTGTGTGTGTGTACATGGTGTGTATGTTTTTATTTATGTGCATCCACAGCGAGTGTCTGCATGTACGTGTGTGTGAGGATGTGAATATACTCGTATGTACATCTATGTGTGTGTGAACATGTGAATATACTCATATGTACATCTATGTGTGTGTGAGTGTGTGTATGTCCATGTGTGTGCACATGTACTTGTGTATGTAAGTATATTTATGTGCTTGTGTGCATGTATACACATGTGTATGTGCAAGCTTGAGTATGTGTGCAAGTGTGCATATCTCTATGTGTTGCACGTGTGTCCATGCGTGTGAGTGTGTGTATGTGCAAGCTTGAGTATGTGTGCAAGTGTGCATATCTCTATGTGTTGCACGTGTGTCCATGCGTGTGAGTGTGTATGTGTGTTTGTATGCATGTGTGCACGTATCATGTGCTTGTGTCTGTGTGTGTTGTGTGTGTGTGTGCATGAACATACATGTGTGTGTGTGTGTGTGCGCGCGCATGAACATACATGTGTGTGCGTCGACATACATATAAATCTATTTATATATACATGCTTACATACCCATACATACATAATATATATACGTGTGTGTATGTATATCCTCTCTCTTACACATGCACATAATATATATATGTGTGTGTGTATGTATATTCTCTCTCGTACACATGCACATAATATAATATTAGAAGATATGTATGTGTGTGTGTGTGTGTGTGTGTGAGGAGGAGGGGGAGGGGTGGGCACACTCGCACGCATGCACGATGTCCATGCATGCGAGTGTGTGTATGTGCGTTTGTATGCGTGTGTGCACGTATCATGTGCTTGTATGTGTGTGTGTGTGTGTGTTCATGAACATACATGTGTGTGCGTGGACATACATTTAAATCTATTTATATATACATGTTTACATACCTATAGATACACATACATACATAATATATATATGCATGTGTGTATGTATATTCTCTCTCTTACACATGCACATAATATAATATTAGAAGATATGTATGTGTGTATGTGTGAGGAGGAGGGGAGGGATGGGCAATTTGCTTTCTAATGTATTATGTATATGTATATATAAGAAACTCATTCAATGAGTAAATGGTTTGATGGTGACAACTAATTGTGAGCCCCAATGCATCTAGGAGTGTGGGAAAGAAACCCCCAAACACTTGTCTTCTCTTTTCCTTTCTTTTTTTCAAAAATTCTCCCTCTCCTTTCTCCACGTGAAGGGGTAGGCACTCTTCCTTTATCTTGTGTATATATATATATATATATATATATATATATATATATATATATATATATATATATATATATATATAGAGAGAGAGAGAGAGAGAGAGAGAGAGAGAGAGAGAGAGAGAGATGATAACAGCCACTAATAATGAATGATAAAGAACATGAATGAATCAATGATAAAGAGCATAATGAATGGTGAGAGAGAGAGAGAGAGAGAGAGAGAGAGATGATAAAACAACGTTCCTATGAATGAATGATAACGAACATGAATGACCAGTTGATAAAGAACATGAATGAATGGTGAGAGAGAGAGAGAGAGAGAGAGAGAGAGAGAGAGAGAGAGAGGTATATGACGTATGTGTGTAAAAGAACATGAATGAATGGCAAGAGAGAGAGAGAGAGAGAGGTATATGACATATGTGTGTAAAAGATCATGAATGAATGGCAAGAGAGAGGTATATGACATATGTGTGTAAAAGAACATGAATGAATGGCAAGAGAGAGAGATAGAGAGAGAGAGAGAGAGAGGTATATGACATATGTGTGTAAAAGAACATGAATGAATGGCAAGAGAGAGAGAGAGAGAGAGAGAGAGAGAGAGAGAGAGAGGTATGACATATGTGTAAAATTGAAGAATATACCTAGAAATTTCTTAGAATACATGAATGACTGATAATATACATGAATGACAAGTGTGTGTGTGTGTGTGTGTGTGTGTGTGAGAGAGAGAGAGAGAGAGAGAGAGAGAGAGAGAGAGAGAGAGAGAGAGAGATACATGCGGTAATAATCTTTGCATTATTATGTTACTTATAGATATCTCCATATTAGGAGGAGAGATTACATTCCCTGATAGGAGGATTGGTTAACAATGTCTAGCATCTCAAACATGTTCTAAGAGGGACACTACTTATTTTAAGAGAGTCCATATGATGCGACATTTGAAGAATGAACACCAAGTAGTGGTGGACATCCCCAAGATTAAGGTGGGGCGACCTAGAGATGGGGAGTGGCCAAAGGTCTTACCTTGTCCTCGTTATGAGTGACAAGCAAAGACTAGGTTTAAGAATGCCCCGAAGAAATTTGAGAGGAATCTGCACAAGTTCCTTAAGCGTCAATGACAATTAGTGGAGGGGGAGTAGGAGGCTCTTGAAGATAAGAGCACCACTACGAGAGGGAGGAATTTATTACGGGCAAACTCAAAGATGCCGAGAACTTATACATGGAGACAAAGGATAGTCGCATCTCGCACATCAAGAGGCATATCAAGATATCAAGACTGGCTCTATGAGAAATCCATAAGTGATGCAATTTTATTAAATTGAATACATTATTACAAAATGAGAATAAGACTTAAATTTTTTGAGTAAATGTGTCGTAGAAAGGGGGGAAGAGAGGTTGAGGCGGCCAAGGTCGCAATGTGTGAGGAAGAAGATGAAGATGTGGATGTCTTGGGTAGTCCGGTAAGTCTACGAATCTAACATGCATTGTCCACATGTCTAGCATGCCAAGAGTTACTAACATTGTCATGAATAAAGGTCGAGCATGTGGGCATGGCACCAAAGATGCTCAAAGAAGAGAATATGATTCCTTCTCCCTAGTGAAGGTGTTTGAGGAACACCTAGGTGAGGAGGATTTGGAGGTTTTGATCTCCTACATCGGGCATTGCCAAGAATGAAGTGGTCTTCAAAGTTTCTTACTACGGCAAGATCGAGTGCATGAGCCCTAACTTGGGTGATGAAAAAATCCACCTAGAAAGGTAATATTTGCAATCATGATTGTTATTTTTTGACTTTGAGATTTAGACTACAAGATAACGTAATGCAATATTGTGCTATAGGTTGAGAGAGGGTGTCACCCTCCATTTCACATGCACACGCCTAGGATTGAGTGAAGAAATGGAGGGTAGACTAATTGACAGCGACTTTCAAACTTAAACCTCCACAAAGACAATGAATATGTTTGCGATGTAAGTATAACTTAAAACAACTTTGCATAATGCAATGTAAATGACCTAATGTCTTGCTAACTTGGAGTTCTTGTAGTTTGATGGAGAAAAAGCTACCACAAGATGTTCTCAAGGAAATTTGGTTTGTGGATAGCTTGTGGTATGCATATGTGCCCTCCAGGGTTCACAATCATGCTATGATGGGATAAATTTTTTGGGCCCATCAACCTAGCATAGCATACGCTTACCTTCTTTCCTATCTTGCACATATAATACTATGAAGACAATCTCTTTACGTAATACTTTGTCTCGTAAGTGTATGCGTGACTAAAACAAGTTCCTTTGCAGAAACCATTGGGTTCTTGTGGCAACTTTCAATGGCCACAAGGTCCGTATCCTAGGTTTGCCAAGAGGGAAAAGTGCTATATTGTTTTTCGATTCCTTGTCCATGTGCACGTTGTTGGATTATCTCCATGATGTGTATCAATAAGTTTCTCAACCAGAACTTTTCTTTCCTTATGCACAATATTTTATAATAATATACATATAATGACATGTTTCATGGCAGAGTATTACGCCATCTTAGTCAGCATTGCTTTAGCCCTACTATGAAGTATGAGTTGAAGAACCCGTAATTGCACTGTGTAAAGAAGGAGGTGAAGGTATATAGACTTATTGTCTTGTGTAAGCATTTACATGTACTGTTGCATAGATAATCATATAAGGTTATTCCTTCTACGTTATAGATACCACATCAATCTAATGAGGTGGATTGTGGCTTTTATGTAATGGCTACAATGTAGTTTTTGATAGAAGGAGCAATAATTGGTGGGCAGAAGGAACATTGGGTAAGTTACATTTATGTTTTGAATGTACTTTGGCTTGGGAGAAATGCTTAACCTAATTGTTTTTTTCTTAATAGTTGAAATCAAATTGGTATACTCATGAAGATGTTGAAAAAATCAAGAACCACCTATTATCTTGGTGTCACGTCACATTATGCAAAGGGCTATCTTCTTGATGTCATGTGTCACACGACAACATAGAAAATCCCATTTTGTATTGATGATATGGATCTTGGAATAATTTTGTATCTCGATTTACATTTTGTATTGATGATATGTATCGTGTCACATTTTGTATCTCAATTTAAATTTTATATCGATGATATGTATCTTGTCACATTTTGTAACTCAATTTGTAATCTTGTCACATTTTGTATCTCAATTTAAGTTTTATATTGATGATATGTATCTTGTCACATTTTATCTCAATTTACATTTTGTATCGATGATATGTATCTTCTCACATTTTGTATCTCGGTTTGTAATCTTGTCACATTTTATATCTCAATTTAAGTTTCGTATTGATGATATGTATCTTGTCACATTTTGTATCCATGATATATATCTTCTCACATTTTGTATCTCAGTTTGTAATCTTGTCACATTTTGTATCTGAATTTAAGTGTCCTATTGATGATATGTATCTCAATTCAAGAGTATGGCCTTCTAACATGTGAACCATGTTGAAATATCGAGCTCATCTAGTGAGGCGGTGACACTGATGACCCGCCTGGGGGATAGGCCCCACACTTACACCATTGGCATGGTTGGTGAGATCATGAGTGATATGCGGCCAGGATGACAGGCTGTGTGACAGCCATTCTAGAGACTGGCATAGTTATTACGCCAGCTCATTTAGTTGGGTTCACACTATAGAGAACCCTAGTATGTATTTGGTTGAGTACCTTTTCATATGGTGTGAACTCTTATCGTTGTATATGGTGTGTTGAGTGTTGCGTGAAGAAGAAGAAGATTTTCAACCTCTCACCTTGTGTGTTCTCTTTTAGGGTTTTGTGAGTGTGTGTGTGCTTGCAAGAGCTCAAGCTCTTTTCTCCCCTGCATCTTTTCATAGTATCAGAGCCTGGTTCATGCTAAGGGCTGAGCTACAAGTAAGAGAAGCACATGAAGTGGTATGATGGTAAGAGCTTCATCTACTCTTCCCTATTTGTGTTGGTGACTACACCCTTGTCGGGAACTCTACGAGAGGCACCGGTAAACGATCTCTGATTGCGGAGCTTTCTTCATGGGGTAAAGCTATAGGACAACTATATCGTCCTATTGGATAGGGTTTTTCAGGCCAAAAACACGTTTCGGGCGCGTTAGGACCTCCATTTTTCAGAAAGTAGCGATTTTGAGCATTGCGGATAAGTCATCGATTCTCTGCAGAACTCTGTTTTAAGAACTGTAGGAAGACAGATTGGTTGTGTAGACATTGTGTGTGCTCTGCAAGGAGGTCAACAGTTGCCATTGGGTGTATGTATGCACATTGAGGTCACTGGTTTTGTGACATTTGAGCGTAGTACAGTACCGCTATAGAAAATACAGCAGTTTGTGCAGGACAAACTAGAGTGCTGTTTTTGGTAAATTTGTGTGTCTGGCAAGATGTCAAATGATGGCATAAACCAGATTGTTGCTGAGAAGCTTGATAAGAACAACTTCCATGCTTGGAGATTCAAGTTGACAAATTTCCTCATGGGAAAGGGTTACTAGGACTACATAGAAGGTGAGCATGAAGAGGCACCAAAGATACCGGAGATCAATCGGACTGCTACAAATGTGAAAGAGTTCAAGGATTTGAACCAAGGAGCAAGAAAAGTTATGTATTGGCTGTTTATCAGTATACATGACACCATGATTGGGCACATACAGGATGCGAAGTCCCCCAAGGAGGCGTGGGACACCTTGGTAAAACTCTATGAAACGAATACCAAGGCATGAAAGATACAGTTAAAGAATGAACTTCATACTGTGGAGAAAAAGAGAGTGTCTATGAATGACTATACATTGAAGATCAAGGGTATTGTGGAATCCCTTGCATCTATTGGTGTTTTAGTAGATGATGATGATAAGGTGGAAGTTTGTCTACGTGGTCTCTCGGGCCACAATACAAGGCGTTCAAGACGTCTATTCAGACTCGAGAAAACATTCCCAATTTCACAGATTTGGTGTCTATGTTGATTATAGAAGAGAAGAGCTTGGGTGAAGAGACCAACAACCTTCACAAAACAAAACAAAACAAAACAAAAATAGTTCAGAGCAACAGGCCTTCTACACAAGTTCAAGAAGAGCTTGGGTGAAGACCAACAGCCTTCAGACTCGGGAAAACATTCCTAATTTCACAGATTTGGTGTCTATGTTGATTATAGAAGAGAAGAGCTTGGGTGAAGACCAACCTTCACAAAACAACCTTCACAAAAAATAAAAACAGTTCAGAGCAACAGGCCTTCTACATAAGTTCAGGAAGAAGACGAGGTAGAGGAGGCCGTGGACGCGGCCAAGGAGGTGGCCAAACAGGTAATCAAAATTATGGCCAGTAGCAGCAGCAGCAACAACAACAGTCTCAGAATTCACAACAACAACAACACGCAGGTGGAAGAGGCCAATTCAGAGGCAGGGGGAGTCAAAGAGGTCGTGGAAATTGGCAATGGCAGTATAATGATACACGTGGATGCTTTTATTGTTGTAAGCCTGGACATGTGCAGGAGGCAGATTATTACAAGAAGCAGGCTGACATGCAAAATGGGAAATTGCAGCAAAACAACTATGCATCCTCGAGCAGAAACAATGAGGATAATGAAAGGTTGTTTGTTATGCAGCATGTCATTAATGCCATGTCTGAAAATGTTGAAGCCAGCACATAAAGATGATGTATGGTACGTTGATTCAGGTGCTTTGAACAACATGTCAAGTTATGGGGAGTGGTTCAAGGAGATGAAAAACCTTGAAAAACCAGGTTTTGTGGAAACAGGGGATGGCACTGCTCATCCAATTGCCCATGTTGGAGATGTGCCATTGTCTATGCAGGATGGCAAAGTGAAGTACCTTGCAGATGTACTTCATGTTCCGAACATAACAAAGAATCTGGTTTCAGTTGGGCAGGGTCTGCACGTTCGGTTTAACCCTGATGGTTGTTATGTTGAAGACTTTAAAGACAGTGCAGGTTGGTTGCAAAAGGCAACAGAGTGGGCAGAATGTTTACATTGAATGTAAACATGCCTGAAGTGAGTGCTGTGATGTTTGCAAATGGTTCATAAATTGTTGCAGACACAAACATTTGGCATAAAAGAATCGGACATGTGAATGTGTAGAGAATGAAGTCTATGCAGGGCTGCTAAAGTTTAAGGTTGAAGGTATGCAGAAAATATGTGAAGCATGCCAATTTGGAAAGCAAACAAAGCATGTATTTCCACGTGACAGAAATGTGAGCAGAAATGCACTAGATGTTGTGCATTCAGATGTATGGGGTCGTACGAAGACCATGTCTATGGGAGGCTGCAGGTATTATAACATTCATTGACGACCACACAAGGAAAGTGTGGGTATACTTCATGAAGGAGAAGGGTGAGATATTCACTCACTTTTAGAATTTCAGAGTTATGGTTGAAAAGCAAACAGGGAAATATGTAAAGTGCCTAAGGTCAAATGGAGGGGGAGAGCACTTCTCCAATGAGTTCTCTGAATTTTTGAAGAAGAATGGTATTCGAAGACAGTTTACATGCAGATACACTCCGCAGTAAAATGGAGTTGCTGAGCGAAAAACATGCACATTGCTGAGATTGCGCGAGCATTGATGGGAGAGAAGAATATGTCGCATAGCTATTGGGCTGAGGCTGTTTCTACAGCAGTTTACATCATGAACATGACTCCAACTGCTGCAGCCATATATGATGTAACTCCAGAGGAGAGGTTTACTGGCAGAAAACCTGATTTGTCTCATCTGAAATTCTTTGGATGCATTGCATATGTGCATGTGCCAGATGAGCTGAGAACTAAGCTGGATCCAAAAGCTGATAAATGTGTGTTTATTGGGTACTCCCTTGAGCAAAAGGGATATAGGTGTTATAACCCTGCTACACGTTGTCAGGTAAAATTTTGTAAAAGTGTTTTGGGCTTGTGTACATATGGGATGCATGGCATGGAAAAAAGCTTTGCCCTAAATGCCCTGGCAGCTGCGTATGGCCTTGAGGAAGGTTGGTCTCCAATGTGTGGAAAGCTTGCGAAAGGCCTTTGATGTTGGCAGCCTTTGGGCTTTGATGTATGTATGTTGGAACAACAGGGTGGTTTTATGCTTTTTTACGAGCTCTTGGTAATGCCTCCACGTGGAAGTTTATGGGAACTCTAATTGGCATGATGGCTGGTTGATCCTGGGCTGATTCTGGATGCCGTTCTTTGGCACCTATAGTGTGTAGGTGTTGGCCATATTTAGTAAGCATGTGAAGATGGTTGGCAGTGCATGAGTAGTGGCCATATTTGGTAAATTATGATGTAGCTGATCGAGGAACCAGTGGCGGCTCTGCAGGGGTGTGCTAACAATGGCAATAGGGCAGCTCTTGCGTTTGTTTTGGAAAGGTGCGGGCGCCGCACATGTTGGTGAAGCACGAGTGATAGCGGAGGCCCTCCTGGCATCGTGGGTGTGAGCATTAAGGCCACCAGTCATCGGGGACGCTGCCATGGCCATCCTCAAGGCCTTCCGAGATGCCAACGTGGCCGGTAAAAGTCGACTTCCAGGTCCTAGCCGCCCACTACTCTGACTGCAACTCCGCCAAGCGCAACAGAGACCTCAGCTATTTTTTTTTGTGGCCATCATAGCTCATGGTGATCCTGGTTGTGTTGAGACGGTGGGCTGCAAAGGTATTGCTCTCCTACAAAGAGAGTGATGGCGATGGCAATAGAGCTGCTGCAGCAGCTGGTATCTTAGAGAGCAGATATGTTTTCTTATTGAGTTGCCACCTCTGAGCACAGAGTGTGTGTATCGCTTCATTCGGTTGATGTCTGCACCAGAGGGTGTGTTGTTTTTTTGCTAGCGTTGCAGGTAGCGCTGCAGTTGTGTTGTTTTGTTGGGCTGCTGCTCTCAGCCTATATGTTGCCAAGTTGAATGAGGGATGGTTGTGTGAGTATATATCTTGTGTGTGTTGATTGAAGCTGTAGTGTTGACTGGGAATTCAAAGATGAATGATACTGGTGATGTATCTGGCTATGGTTGTGTGTTTGTTTCTTGTGTGTGTTGATTTGAGGGAGAAGTCGTGATTGACGTGTTTGGTGGTGTAGTCCACGGGTTTACACTCTCACAACGCACCTTGTGCCAGCCTTCAATTACCTCATCATGCACACAGTGGAAGGGTATGTGTTTGTTGGGTGATTATTTTGTCTATGGTGCCCCTATTTTGTGCTAGTGATTCCAAGGTTGGACAAGGCTAGATTGGTAGCCAAAGGATATGCACAGACATATGGCATTGATTATGAGGAAACTTTCAGCCCAGTTGCTAAGATAGCAACAATGAGAGTTGTGATAGCAGTGGTTGCGTCAAAGCAATGGTCTTTACATTAGATGGATGTAAAGAATGCATTCTTGCATGGGGATTTATAGGCCAAGAGCATGGTCTGACAAGATTTCTGAATATCTTGTCACTATTGGCTTTCATGTAACCAATGCAGATTTCTCGCTGTATGTGAGACACAGTGATAGAGGGGTTGTGCTTGTCATCTATGTAGATGACCTGATCATTACGGGGGACCATGATGTAGAGATCTTTGATGTAAAGATCTTGCTTAGACAGAAGTTTGAGATGAAGGATCTGGGGGAGCTAAGATATTTCTTGGGCATTGAGGTGATTAGGTCACCACATGGTATTGGATTACTGCAGAGATAGTATGGCTTGGACATGTTGTCCAAGTACGGTATGACAGGCTGTAAGCCTATCTCAATGCCATTGGATCAGAATGGCAAGTTGAGTGCAGATTCAGGAGAGATTTTGGAGGATCCTACTATGTATAGGCGCATAGGAGGAAGCTTGATCTACATGATGATCACCAGGCCAGATTTGAGCTATGCTGTTGGGTTGGTGAGTCAGTTTATGCATGTTCCTCAGAAGCTACATTTGGATGCATTGAGATACATACTGAGGTATGTGAGGTCTACTTTGCATTGTGGACTATTTTATGAAACTGGGATAGAGATTTGTGTACATGGGTACACAGATGCTGATTGGGCTGGTAGTTTCTCAGATAGAAGATCTACTAGTGGCTTCATGTTTTCTTTGGGGAGTGCTGCCGTGACTTGGAGCAGCAAGAAGCAGCCTACGGTTGCTCTATTGAGTACAGAGGCCGAGTGTACAGAGGTGCTGCTATGGCAGCATGTGAGGTAGCTTGGGTTGAGAAAGCTACTTGTAGATTTGGGTCTATCAGTGGGATAGACAAGTTGTCATTTTCTGTGACAACATTAGTAGTATACAGTTGGCCAGGAACCCAGTTTTTCATGCTCGCACGAAGCATATAGAGGTCCACTACCATTTTGTCAGAGAGAAGGTTTTGGCAGGAGACGTTGACCTTGTTTATGTCAACACACAAGATCAGGTCACTGATATCTTCACCAAAGCATTGAGTACAGAGAAGCTCCACAGATTCAGGGCTTCGCTTGGTGTACATGAGATGGAGCTGAGCTCGAGGGGGAGTGTTGAGATATCGAGCTCATCTAGTGAGGCGGTGGACACATTGATGACCCGTCTGGGTGATAGGCCCCACACTTACACCACTGGCATGGTTGGTGAGATCATGGGTGATATACAGGCTGTGGGATGACAAGCTGTGTGTGTGATAGCCATTCTAGAGACTGGCATAGTTATAATGCCAGCTCATTTAGTTGGGTTCACACTATAGAGAACCTTAGTATGTATTTGGTTGAGTACCTTTTCATATGGTGTGAACTCTTATCTTTGTATATGATGTGTTGAGTGTTGTGTGAAGAAGAAGAAGATTTTCAGCCTCTCACCTTGTGTGTTCTCTTTTAGGATTTTGTGAGTGTATGTGTGCTTGCAAGAGCTCAAGCTCTCTTCTCCCCTGCATCTTTTCAAACCACTCTCTCCATGGAGGGCCTACGATCACGATTCTCCAAAACATAGGTCACTATCACATGGGTTTGGTCTCTGCCCATGAGGGTAAACATCCCAAAATCTGAATCTTGGCTACAAAATCTGAAATCTAGGCTACAGAGGTCGTTATCACATGGGTTTGGTCCCTGGTCATGAGGGTAGACAGCCCAAAATTTGAAATTGGAGCTACACAGGTCGTTATCACATGGGTTTGGTCCTTGCTCATGAGGGTAGACATCCCAAAATCCGAAATCTTGGCTACACAAGTTGTTATCACATGGGTTTGGTCCCTGGTCATGAGGGCAAAATTTGAAATCTTGGCTTTATCACATGGGTTTGGTCCCTACAACTGTAAATCTGGAATGGGCTGATGATTGATGAAGAAACTCAGGGTCTTACAGGTGTTGGCTCTTGTAGGTCTCATATAGAGAACATCTTTATGCTTTATGGAAATCACAGGGAACTAATTGCTATGCACACTCATGAGCTAATCAATGAGCTGTTCAAATTTGTGATCACCATACTAGTGCTAATTTGAATCAGGTACCAATGGATTTGCTACAAGCTATACCAATCTGCAAGCTGTGTGTTGGTGGGCAGCCATACGATGAGCGATTGGAGGAAAATTGTTGAGAGATATAATCGTGGTGTTGTATGTGGGAAAGCACTCTAGAAGTGCAAGATATTGTGGTGAGATGGAATGCCACATGTAATATTGTATGGTGTGTGAGTGTTGACTAAAAGAGTGGAAAAGGAGTTGCCACATGGATGATGATGTGTAAAGTGGGATAAGGCTAGAGAGCCTATATCATTGTATGGTTCATTGTGATATGCAAAATACAAGGGAATAGTGTTGAGTGTGCAATCTCTCTCTCTCTCTCTCTCTCATGGAGTTTTTAGTGTGGTTTAATCCACCTTAATCTTATGCTTAATCTATGTCCTTCACCATGACCAATCCCATTTCTAGAATCTTAACATGGTATCAGAGCCAAATGGGCTCTTGGTCATGGGTGATTATTATGTATATTAGCTTGTTTGTGTGTTTGTTTGATTAAGCATTATATTTTCAGTTTATTATGAAAAAAAAATTATGCACACTCATATTATCATTTGGATTTGCATTTGTGATGAGGATTTGAGAGGAGATTTGCAACAAGGAGGTTGCATAGAAGCTGCCCAAGAGAGTTGCAATTGGAGTTTTGCAACATAGAGAGCTTGATCATCATCAAGGAAGCTGAAAATAGAGATTTCAGCATTATGAAGGCTATGGAGTCTTCATCATCATCAAGGAGAAGCTGCCAAGAGAAGATATGCTGCTGATTATGCCTCAAGAAGGTTGGTTTTGTGAAGTTTTGCCTCAAAGTTTTGTGTTTGAGCATGGAAGAATGTTCATATTTGAGAAGGGTTGCTATGTGTGGGATTTGTGGATCCCATGGTTCTTTGCACTTGGGCAAAGAGTGTAAGAGGTGCAATGCTTGTCTAAGAAGGGACAAGCGGTTATGGGCTTGGAAGAAGTCCATGGTTGAGCACATTGGAAAGAGTGATGCTCATGGTTTTGCTCATAGAAGATGGGCAATGTTTGGTGGAAGCTTTTGGAGTTTTCACATTGGTTTGCACCTTGGTTTCTTGAGAGAAACCAAAATGAAAAGCACCCTTGAATGGATGCATGCATTGAAGGAAGAGCATGCTGATTTGGAGGCCATGAAGGCCATGCCAATGGTCATCGAAAACCTCTACTTGGAGGTTTAAGGAGGCAAAGATCAAAAGTCTGCATGTTAAGGGCTAAATATTGAGCCATAGTAGCCACATTGATGGCTGTACAAACCTCATGAAGGGGGTTGATTGTTGAGGTAAGAGGTTGGAAACATATAAGTTGTGAAAGAGGAGATGGGTGCCTTTGATTAAGGATGGCATTTTTTTTGGAGTACACAAAAGGAAGCAAATTAGCCAACAATTAGTTTTGGGTGGCGAAGCAGCAGAGCTGAAAGGCGAGCAAACCCACAGCAGCATGTAGGAGGCAACCTATAAAGGAATGATTGCCATGATTGCCATGATGAATCAACGCTGGAGAGAGATAGCCATGGCAGACTAGAGAAGAAATGTGGTGGCCAGCGCAGGAAGCAGCGTCAAAATCCACGACTAGAAAGAGGTATGTGAACAAAGAGGCAACGCCAGAAACTACCATCACAATCACCAGCATCGGCAGAGCAGGCACTCCAAGCCAGAGGTTAGCAACTGTAAAATAGGATGAGAGAAAGCACTACAAGCTGCTTGTGGACAGTCAGGGTCGTCATGAGAGCTCAGAAGCAAGAGCTGTGGCGTATACAGATTTGAACATCAGAAGCAGAACTCCAGAAGGTAATCGTTACGCGGCGTTGTTGCGTTGAAGGCACCGAGGAAAAGCAGAGTGCAGAAGGCTAAAGAAAGCAGCCGATAAGCAGAGAGCAGGAGGCCAAGGAAAGCAAAATAAAAAATAAAAAATAGTTTATTGCTGAACACACAACAGGTGGCAAAGCTGGTAAGAGGACGCAGGCAGCCAAGGAGGGCGGTGAGAGGAAGGAAAACCAATCACCTCGACAGGCATGCCTCATAGAGCGGACTGCAGCGCAGGTCCATAACGCCAAAAAGATAAGATTGTTTAAAATAAAAATAAATAAAAAAAAGCAAATCGTGGGTCCAAAGGCACAGAGGTCCTAATTGGTTGCAGAGGAAAACGTTAAAGATTAAAATTTCAACTCCACCCTTATTAATTTGTAAGGGTGCATTCATACCTTTCAAAATGCAGCATCTATTTGTTCTCATAAGGTATCCATTTATATGTGTTCACACATGGGTTCACTGCCCGGCTTCGGCCAAAAATGATTGTATTTTTTTTCTCTCACCCATGAATGAGAAGGGTAATCGTACCCGAGCTTGAAGCTCAAAACGAGGATTTTTTTTTTGTAATCATCCATGGTATGAGGGTCGCCCTGCCCGAGCTCACCTAGAAGCTCGAAATGATTGTTGCGTGATGTGTGCAAGAGCGATGTACGTGTGAGGTGCATGCGCATGGGTTGGATCCTACCCGAACTTCCATGTTCAAATCGGACTCAGTGGTTCCGCTGTGAGCGATGAGTCGGCTCAAAATGGACTAGGTGTCTAAGATGGTAGACACGGGCACACATGTTTGGTTGATGGATACTCCAATGTATCATTGAGGGGGAGTGTTGAGAGATAGCGATTGCGTTTGTGCAATGCTACATTGTATGGATGATGGATGATGGGTGAATTGTGGAACACCTCGATTAAGAGGGGGTGTTGAGAGATATAATCGTGGTGTTGTATGTGGGAAAGCACTCTAGAAGTGCAAGATATTGTGGTGAGATGGAATGCCACATGTAATATTGTATGGTGTGTGAGTGTTGACTAAAAGAGTGGAAAAGGAGTTGCCACATGGATGATGATGTGTAAAGTGGGATAAGGCTAGAGAGCCTATATCATTGTATGGTTCATTGTGATATGCAAAATACAAGGGAATAGTGTTGAGTGTGCAATCTCTCTCTCTCTCTCTCATGGAGTTTTTAGTGTGGTTTAATCCACCTTAATCTTATGCTTAATCTATGTCCTTCACCATGACCAATCCCATTTCTAGAATCTTAACAAAAATGAGCCACAAGTTGGGCATTCACAGTTCCCAAGTGCTATGCAGACTTCGTATGGCTACTAATGTAGGGGAAAGTTTGACGCCTAATGCCTCTAGTACTCTAGTAGTAGCTTGCACTGAAACTATGGTGACCCGAAGCTTGTTGGCGTCGAAATTGTCGATGGTTTCTCAAGATGCAGCTCTCTTTACTAGTTTAGATATTGTGCTTCATGACTTGAAGCATGATCAAAAGAAAGAGAAATCCATGGAGCAAGCTGTTGCAACCTGCATCTGCATGGAAACCAATGCAGCACATAATGCTGGATCACCATGACGATACCATCCTATGGATGGAAACCAATGCAGCACATAATGATGGATCACCACGACGATACCATCCTATGCATGGAAACCAATGCAGCACATAATGCTGGATCACCATGACGATACCATCCTATGGATGGGTGGACCTCATTAGTCGGGTGGCTTTCCAATAAAGCTAGTAAATAATGCTATGCTAGGTAAATAAGTCCCTGGGCAATACTATTTTAGAGGACTAGGTCAGCGATCGTGCCTCGCATAGATAGGGAAAAAGGTGTTGTTTCTAGGAATCAAGGATATAGTTTGCCTAAGATAGGTCGAACACTCTGTGGTGGGTGAATCAATTTTTAGAATCATGTAGGAGACCAAGCTCCCCCTGTATGTGGCATAACATGTCGATATATTGGGGCTCCATTGAAACACCAGGTGGCCATGATGAAGCACTAGATTGTATTGGGCTCATGGGTACTGGGAGGACTGGAGGATATGGTGCTCTCGTTGAGCAATCTCACTAACCTCACCCCTAAAAAATTGGTGGCCCGAATCATCGTGCACAGCGGTAAGTGGTCGCAAACATGAACTAAGGCACACCTCGCCGCTCTCCAGGCTGATGCAATGTTGTTGCAGTGTCTTGCATGCTTTAGCCAATACTAGCAAAGCAATCTAGGAATGTATCCCTGTGATCAGTGATGAACGTCCCGAGTAACCACCTGCCATTGTACAAGCTCATAGTTACCATATGTACAAATGGATGACAATGTTTAAGACAATGATTATATAATGATTTCATTACTCGAATTGTGCTTTAATTACCTTGCAAAAGGCTCGCTACGCTCAATAGTATATTGGATGGGATTCCCGTCTACATCCAACTGGTATGGGGAGGTTTGCTCTTGCACTTTCGACTCTAAGAAGATATCGTCACCCACCTCAAAACCTGCACAATTTGCAGCTACCTTGCCTCCCTGCCTATCATACTTTCGATGATTGGGCGTACTCTCATTGAGGTGCATGAAGATAGCGATGACCAAAGCAGAGACCTACTGGCACACACTAGTAAGTACGTTAGGGAGAGAAATCATTGAGCTTCACTTTGATAAAAACCAAAGAATCATGCACTCACCTCTTCTTGGCCATCTTCTGACATGACATACAGATATCGCGGGATGCGCAAGAACAAAGTCCTTCACAATGTGAAGTTCCAAGTTCCTGCCTCTCGCGCATAGCAATCCCTAGGTGCTCCACACATAGAGTGTACACACCACAGTGCCATCGGCATGTAGGAACTCTGCAACAAGCACAAATGCCGACTCCACAAGTACCTCCCTAAAAACATTCCATCATCAAGGAACCACTAAATTGCCCTTGTGGAGACACAAATCTATAAGAAAATCAGCCCACACTAAGGGCATGCCTCCAAGGCTATCGAAGGCATCCATGCTTCCCCACCTCATCAGAGATCCCATGAATCATTGCAATGCTGCAAGATTCTTGGAATAACAAAGCATGTAAAGGGAGTGCAAACACTATAATGATGATGAATGGAGAGAGTCACTAGCACGCCTAAGAGATCGTAGCTATGTTTTCACTTTCCCAAAAGCACGAGACAGAGGTGATTAATGTTGGAGCTCAAAACAAAGTGCAGGGGGTCCACCACAATGGGACAATAGTCTTCATTTACACAACACTAAATACATGTTATGAACGTTGATGAATAAATGATCTAATGAATGTTCAAACATGTTAAGTTTACTTATTAGATCCTAAGAGGTCTGCCTCATCATCTTCTAAACTCTCCGAACCCTGCTCTTGGGTCTGACCATGCAAAGGGTTCACTTGCTCTGCACCCTGTGCATGGGACTGGCGCTCATCTTCATGCTCATCATCCTCGGAATGGCTATCCTTAGATTCCTCATCTTTGTCATCCCCTTCCCACTCTGGCTACGACCTTTTTTGGGACGATGGAGGCGTGGATTTCTTACCCTTTTTTCTTCTCGGGGAGCGATTCTTGCTTAGTGTGGCAAGCTTCTTGCCCTTTCTGGCTACTACATTCAACCAACAGTAGAACTTTACATTCTCAAAAAACATGCTTCATACTTTATACAAATCAAATATTGTACACAAGGAAATGTACTCTGAAACTGCTCTACCTCCTCTGGAGGAAACTCCCCCTCTGGGTAGTCTAACCACCATGGGCAAAGTATCCATGTGTCCTTGCCCCCGAAGCTCATCGATCCACTCTTTGGGGTACAATCCTGTCTTCTCTACCTCCGACAGCATACCCATACGTCTGAAGGGTGCTCGGGAATGTAGACCCTATAAGGTACACTACTTCTCCGCCACCTAATACACAAACATTAAAGAAGTCTAAGAAAACAATACAAGAGGCGTGATAACTTCTCCACCATGCAAGGTGGAAAAAAAAGAGTTGTGGTACTTTATACCTGTACAAGACATCGTGCTATGCACAACAGGTGTGGTTGCTGGTCAGGATCCAAGGTGGCACGCATTTTTCCTTTCCACCTAACGAATGCCTTCTCAAAATGAGACTTCCTCTGTAAGATTTTAGGGCATCTGTGATACCTACTCCTCCAGAGTTTACTATGGCTCTTTCATGTATGCCGGCTACTGTAGGTGAGCCCGCCTCCAGCTTCGCGTATAATTTTATCGCGTACTCAGTCAATTGGAGCTAGTACACACGACGATGGATCTACATGAGGAAGACTGTTGGATGGCGGAATCTACACATCCCTCATAGCAAACTCGCCACCAGCCAATATGTCATGTAACCTACATTTCCTACATTGTAAACAAGCATTAGGTTTCTAATTACTTTTAAAAAGAAATTTAATGCGTCATGAGAGCTCGAGATCTTGCTCTTCATTTGAAACATGTGCTTGAGCAATCTTTGCTAGCTTCAGAGTAGTGAATTTGCTAGCCTTTTCACCCTAGCCTTAGTACAAGATCACTTTTAAAAAACTCTTTCCCACAATCGGGGTTGGCAATTTGTGCCAGCTCATGTCCACTTTTAGTGAAAAGTGCCTCCGTCTCCTTTAGGGAATCCCTATAGGTCTTGTCAAACATTTATACATTCATCATGCATTCTCTACTCCCTCGCTTAGGCGGCAAGCCATTGATCTTGGCTTGGAACATGGCATTGAAGTCCACTTGCAATGCGTTTATATTTATTTAAGAAACATACTTCGAAATCAAAACATTAAGAAATATAATTTGAAATCAAAACATATTGCAATGCGCACACACCTTGAAAACTAATTGTGACAAGAGTGCCATGGGAAGCTTCAACCACTTGGATCTATTGGGTCCCCGATGATTAAGCGCTTTCTGGGCCCATGCATGATCAACGTCACTAAGCTTTGACAACAACGATTGTGGATCTGCAAGACCCACACACGTTGCATCATAAATATATCATATGCCATTGTGTTCGGCACATGAATGGTAATGACCCTGAAAAATTTGCATGCATTTTAAACAAGGCAAATGATGACATACACAATGTTCATTTCATAAACAAAATAATATTTTACAATGCACTTACTTGTTGATCATGTGCAGCACCAACAAGAACTCCGCCTCCTCTTCCTCCGGAACCAGACCACTATGCAATTCACCTTGGGAATCCTCTCTTTTTCGACTCGATTAGTATTTTCACCCATTCTTGCTAAGCTTTGAGTCGATGGTTGTCATCCCAAACAACAAACATCTTCTTAACCATGTTTTGCCATCCTTCGGTCTCCTCTAATATCGTGTCAAATTCACCTGACAATGATAGGGCGTGGCTGGCTGCACTTCGACGGTCAAATAGAATGGGTGCTTTTCATGGGCATCCCTCTAAGACAATGAATTCTGCCATTGTAGATTGGTATTTTCTCTCCTCGATGCTTCTAACTAACCCTCGATAGAATCCTCATTTGTGCGGATTGCTGGGTTTGCAAGGAGGCGACAAAGTGGCACCCTAGGAAGGTGGTTTTGGTTGTCGACCAAGTAGTCCTCCACCCAATTCATAGAGATGTGTCGATCAACCACTTGGCCAAAACTTTGTTTCACAGATTCCTCTTCTTCCACAATTATGGCACTACTACTGGCCACACGATTGTCGACGGGCGTTGAAGAACCAGCTTCCATAGTCAACTACAATTGTGAGGTGTTTGTTACCTCCCTTGATGTGGCCACTTGTGATATGCCCACATCTTGCGAGAGAGCGATCTCATCTTGCAATCCGATGAACCCCTTCGATTACAAACGAGTGTGTGGAGGCATTTTGTCTTGAATATGCATCCATATTTAAGAATAGTTCTTAAATTAGTCTTTTATCATTAGGATGTGATGCAATTATTTTAAATTAGTCTTTAATTATCATTAATTTTTTATTCCAATTACATGTGATGCACTATCTCTAAAATTTTAGAAATTTTTATGGAATTTATATTAGTCAAAATAAGTTTACCTCAAGAATTTGGATGATTTAGAACTCTTTGGCATTGATGACAAGTGAGAACCACTACCGCTTGAGGGCGTTGAGACCGCTACTGCTTGAGGGCGTTGAAACGTTGAGACCGCTTTGAGGGCTTTGAAACTATTGAGATCGCTTGAGGGCATTGAAAGAGAGGGTGCGGGTTTGATGAGAGGGCTTGAGAGAGAGAAAGAGGGCGAGTGCTAAGAGGGCTTGAGAGAGAGTAAGAGGGCGAGTGTTGACTTGCGAGAGAGAGAGAGGGCGAGTGTTGAGAGTGTTGACTTGAGAGAGAGAGAGAGAGGGTGAGTGCTGAGAGAGCTTGAGAGAGAGGGAGAGTGTTGAGAGGGGTTGAGAGAGAGAGAGAGAAAGTGAGTGTTGAGGGCTCTTTATGAGCCCCCAATGTTGACTGTGCAATGGCTTTAAAAGTTGTTGCGCATAGCCATAGCCACATGGCTTGCGTGGCCACCACGCAGGCCAGCCGTGTAATGCCCATGTGCAGGCATTATACCTGACATGGCCACATGGACTATTAAGTCCACATGGCCTTGCCATGTGTAATGCCTGCACGCGGGCATTACACACGGCACACCACGTGGACCAAACAGTCCATGTGGCATGGCCACGTGTAATGCCCGAGTGTAGGCATTACGCGTGGCAGGACCATGTGGACTAACAACCCATGTGACACTGCCACGTGTAATGCCCGTCCTCGGGCATTACACGTGGCCATGCCATGTGGACTATTTGGTCCACATGGCCGGCCACATTCAGCCACATGTGTCACCGATGGTGACACATGTGGCTGTGAATCACACGTGGTGCCAGATAAAATTTTCCTTATCCTATTAGACAGTTAGTGACTTTGATGTGCCTGTGCGTACATTATGTTGATGGGTGCTGATGTGTATCATTAATCTGCTCATCATCTCATCGGAGGGCATCACATAATGGATGTAGCAATTGCATGTAGCAATGCACATTGCCGAAACTAAGCAGTAATGATGACAAAGGAGCTTCCCAGACACATTGTTGCTCTCCTCTCCAATGGTTGGTGCCTTTAGTATGGTTCCAATAAAATTTGATGTATTTGACACCCTTTGGTTCTTTAAACATGGGGAAAGTTCTTTAACACACTTCAAACTACCTAGGCAATGGATTCTCCGACATACTCCAAGGAAGGCAATGTTAGAGGTTTGCGGCTTTGACCACCAGTTGGGATCATACTTATGCTCCATGGAGTCCATTCATGAGCATGTTCCCATGGTCGGTGGGAACTCAAATGCAATATCACTATTGTCTAGGAACCTCCACGGCCTTGATAACCTCTTTAACATTTAACAAAATCTTTGTTAATGTTTTTCCCTTCTTCATAATGAAAAGATATTCTAAAATGCTCTTACCATGTCCTCTTGCAACACTGGATGAGCCTGATGCATCGGTTTTGTTGTTATCTTGAAAGGGGCTACATAAATCTATCACATTCTTCTGATTTGGAAGATCTCTGGGCGGTGGGCTGTCTAAGATGGCTATTGGTTATGGGTTTGAGTAGTTCAATGAAGAATAAACTATTGCTGAGTAATTGGCTGATAGAGAGTCCTCAAGTATGTAGAACTCCTCCCCCTCAACAATGATTAGAGGTTGCCTCGAGAGAGGGATGTGTAACTCTTGGGTCCCAATACTTACTATGGCTTGCAATCCATAAAATGAGTGGGGAACTACTCTCATGTAAAAACTTTGCACTCACCACCACAACCCGTCCATTGTTGAAACTCAGATTTTTCTTAGAATATGGAAATGCGATTGTACAACTCATTTTTTAAAGAGGAGCAAAAATGAAGTACACACAAGAAGAACAAAAAAGAATGGCACAATAGGTAGAGAGTACACAAGTATTGAATGGTGATTAACACCATTTTTAATTCAACCGTTTATAATTTAATTATAATTTTTGATTTTTTTTAAAATAAATTAATTTTAAAAAATCTAAAGATATAAATATATATCATATTTTTTTCTCTAAAAATTAGCATCCGTACATCTCTCTCCTTCATCATGGTTTACAAGATGAACATCAAAAAACATAACCATCATTAAGCTATAAAAAACTCAACAAATACATTAAATAAGATGGCACTGTGAAGTAGTGTCAACATTATTACTACATCAAAGAAGTTGGCATTATGAAGTAGTGCCAACGTTATTACTACATCAAAGAAGTTGGCATTATGAAGTAGTGCTAGCATTATTACTACATCAAAGAAGTTGGCATTGTGAAGTAATGCTAACATTATTACTACGCTCAATACTTAGGAAACACATTAGGCTCTACGATGCGCAACCATTGATTGGGCCATATTCCTAATTAATTCCTCGTTGTCATCGTTGATGACTCTGTATGTCCTCCAAGAAAATGCACTTGATATTCTGAGCTCAAACATATCTATCGTTGCCATGTCGTTCTCCTTTGCTTTGATTATTTGCTTCAATTCCAATAATACACTCCCTAAAATATCTCTAGCTTGGTACGAGTCATTCTTGTTTGAGTCATTCTTGTACATCTCATCAAGTGCCATGCATCCTTGCAAGATGATACACTCCATGGTAAGCTCCTCTAATGATGGCTTGGTCACCCATGATGCATAAAAAAAACACAGAAAATGTGTTGAAGGAAGAGAAGTGGGCATCTACACTGATGGAGAATAAAGAGAGTTTTGGCCTTGATTACTTGCAATGATAGGAGAGGGGGTACTTGGAGAGGGCAATAGGAGAGGGGACGCTTGGGAGAGGATGCGCTTGGAGGAGAGGGTGCTTTGTGGTCCCTCGTCTAGCGCAGCCTGTGGCATGCAGGACATGTGGCCTTCATGCCACTAGCCACGACGAGAGGGGCATGCACGGCCGGTGGCATGCATGCCATGCATTGCATGGCTACGTGCCACGTAGCCATGCCATGCATGGTTGCCATGTGTAATGCCCGAGACGGGCATTACACGTGTGGCTCCCACGTGTAGTGCGCAGTGCACATGGTGCCACATGCACTACACACTCCACGTGGTGCTCACGTGGACTTCACGGTAACACAGTCCATGTGGGTGCCACATGAATCACACGTGGCGCCAATAGAGAATACATGAATTGAGATGGCTATGGATTGTGTGAGAGTTGCAAGAGAGAGCTAAGGTGGATAATAGATGAAAGAAGACATCATTAGATCATGATATCAACACTAATAAAGGTGGTTAACGTATGAGAACACTAATCAAAGCATTACATTTTTGCATTATGAGAATGAGTTTGTTACATCTATTTGTAGATCTCATAGAGCTATCATTCACAAGTTCCATGCATACTTGTGCCATTCATGTGTTCATAAATGCTCGAATGCCTCGTGCACCCTTGCACCTTCCATGTGCCTACTTTTTGACCATTGACCACCTTTTACATTCATCCATTCATATCCCCTAATAACCTTAGCCTTTATCCATTCCAGTTTCATATTATCCTAGGCTCCATCTATATTACTCCCACATAGATGTTCCCATACATGACATGATAGGCACCATATTCCAACAACCCTCACCCAAACGCTCTCTATGAACCTAGCTTCTACATCCCAATAGCTTCCACTAGTAGCTTCTACATCCCAGTAGCTTCCACTAGCTCTCTTGGCTTTTCCAAGGAGTATAAGCTTTTGATATGTTGCTTCCAGCCAAGGTTGATTCTTGAAATCTTGTAGGGGCCTCGACTCCTTTGGCCTAACCCATGTTTGCACATGAAGTGGCTCCACTCCTGAGTCACTCAGACACACGTGCATTACCTCCCACCATGTGCATGCTAGACGTGGAGGCCTCTGGCTTTCTCAACATTGCACACTTCACCTTTGTGTAACAGCTTGAACAACCCTTCATGCTTTGATTTTGAAATGGTCATGTTCCCTTAAGTCTTTTCCTTTTGTGCTTCTTACCTCCCCGCTCCATGCCACGCTCGTTGCCCCTTTGTTGGGTCCTTTTGCATAAGTCAAGTCCCGACGTATCGGGTGTGATGGGTCGGTATTTGTTGATGTCCCTCTAGACCTTGTAGATCTTTGTGTGGCTTTCTCCAAGCTGCATTCCTCCATGAGGTGCCATTGGTCTGTTGTTTGCCACTTCACATTACATTTCTAGCTTGCCATTGAGTTCAGTTGAACCACCTGTGGTTTCCCCTTGGATCCCAAATCCACTGTCCCTCTTACTTGAGGTGTTGACAAGTCCACTAAGAATTGGTTCTAGTGTAATGCATGGAGAATACCCCGTCTCTGCTTGGGCTTCAAGCCAACAACTCAAGGTTGACATTACACAAGTTTACATGCACTTCATGCACCCATGCTGGTTCGCTTCCACTGCATGACTAGCCTATACAAAAGTTAAAAATTGCTCACTTTGGCACGTCAGACGGGTTCTTGCAAAAATTGCATAATATTGATATTTGAAGTTCTTCATCATTTGATGAGCAAAAGGCCTCGATTTGGGGTGCTTTGCGGGGCAACCACATTGGAACAGTCCTCCTACCAGTCTTGTCATCCTACCAATGTCCACTTTCCATGAAAAGATTTGTGTTCCCAAGTGGCAGTAGGAAAGCGCCCACCAGAAGAAGTGCCCTCCCTTTGGGGCCTTCATAAAAATGTTGGCACAAGCATGCACCTTGGCTCACAACACCATGATGGTCTACCTCCCTTTGGGGCATTTAGAGCCAAGGCTTGTACAAGTATGTGCCTTGGCTCACAAAGCCATGATGGTCTCACTGCCACCATGAGAAGTCGTGTCGTCTTGACTATGTTCGATTCATGATCTCTCGTTAGGATGACACCACCATTTCCTAGGTTTCTTTGCTCTGATACCAAGTGAAACCAGGCCAAGTGGCTCCGGATTTATCGTCTTTACATTCTATATTCATTTCAACCCAGCTCCCAAGGCCATTTGTGTGATGTGTCTTTCTTGCGTAGAGGAATATGTTGTGTCTCATGTCGGCTCATAGCCCCTGGCTTGTGGCTTAGCTCATATCAAGTGGCATCCATCTTGATTACATGATCACATTGGCTTGGTCATTCCGGCCCACATCTCGGCTTCCTTCAATGGCCATGGTTTGACTTGCCGTTCCACCATTTTCGGTTCCATGCTTCCCTCTTTCCTCTTCAAGTCCAACCAGTAAGTGGGGAGGGAATTCCCCTAGCATGGCACGTGGCACCGTTTAACCCTTTCTCACATGGGCATGTGTGCTCAATGTGCCTAGGTATGGGTCAAGACTATGCAATCATCCCCAATAGAACCATGAACCTTGGTACGGGCTAGTAAGCCCCTTGAGCACCATGGGTCTCAGAGTGAAATCCCACTAGCTCCCTTACAACTTGCATGTGCATAGGGTAAGAGGCTTTCTTGCCTTGGCCTTCTATCCCAATCCAACCCTGCCTACCTTTTCTTTTACACCACAGCTCCATTAAAGGAATGGCCCCACATTTAAGCACACCCTATCACCACACATAGCCTCTAAATATGAGCCCACACCTAGCTAAAGCTAAGCCCCCTCTTCTTCCCCCACAACTTATGCCGAGGGCTGCTTCACACAAAGGGTGGATAGCTTTCTTGGAAAGGGGGTGTTCCTCCGAGCTGGCAAACATTGATTCAGAGAGAGCAAAAGGGGATGTCCGATGAAAATGTTGAGAGATGTAATCGTGGTGTTGTGTGTATGTGGGAAAGCACCCTAGAGGTGCAAGATATTGTGCCAAGATAAGAATGCCACATGTAATATTGAATGGTGTGTGAGTGTTGACCAAAAGAAGTGGAAAAGGGAGTGCCACATGGATGATGATGTGTAAAGTGGGATAAGGCTAGAAGGCCTATATCATTGTATGGTTCATTTGTGATATGCAATAGAATTGAGTGTTGAGTGTGCAATCTCTCTCTCTCTCTCTCTCTTATGGAGTTCTTAGTGTGGTATAATCCACCTTAATTATGTTGCTTAATCTATGTCTATCACCATGATCAATCCCATTTTAGGATTATTTAACATGGTATCAGAGCTTGGGTGGGCTCTTGGTTATGGTGAATATTTATGTATAGATTTCTTGGTTATATGTTCATTTGATTAAGCATTATTTTCAGTTTATTATGAAAAAAAATTAGCACACTCATTGTCATAGTATTGCATTTGGAGAGAGATTATGCCCATGGAGATTTGGAATTTATGGTGCTGCTCAAAGAAGCTGAAAATGGAGATTTCAGCAAGTATGAAGGCTATGGAGTCTTTGGTGTCAACACGGAAGCTGCCAAGAAAAGATTTGTGAAGGTATTTTGGATTTTGCCTCATTAATTTTTTGGTTTGAGCATGGAAGAATGCTCAATGTAAAGAAGGGTTGCTGATTTATGGGATGAGAGAATCCCATGGCTCTTGCAAGTTAGCAAGAGCATGTGTGGATTTAAAGGCTTATCCAAGCAAGGGGCAAGTATTGTGGGCAAGGAAAGGAGACCATGAATGTTCACATCAAATAGAGGGATGTGGTGATTTGCTCATGAAGAAAGATGAGCTAGTTGTGGATGCTATTGGAGCATTCATTTTTCTGGTTTATGCACCAGTGGTTTCATTTGAGAGACCATGTGAAAAGTACCCTTGAAAGTTCAGCATGCAAAGAGGAGAGCATGCAAGGTTATGGAGTTCATTTGGGAGCTCAAGGTGGTCATAATAATGGCTATGTAAAACCTCAAGAGGGAGGTTAAATGGTTGAGGCAAATTGAGGGGCTCACTTGGGAGCTCATTAACAACCATATTGATGGTGTGTAAACCTCAAGGAGGAGTTGCAGGACAACAAATAGTGTTGTAATAGCATGGCTATGGAAGAGAAGCTTGTATAAAAAGCCTTAAGCACAAAAAGAAGGGCAACTTAGCTAAAGCCATAGCATGGAGTGGAGAATTAAAGGCAAAAGAGGTAGGTGATGGAAAGCCTAAGCAATTTGCAAGGGAAGCAGACCCTTGCCAAGTGTGCTGTTGATGGAAACAAAGGCTAGGACTACAAGGACAATGAGAAAATATGAGAGAGAGCATGGCGTGTGGGATGCCTTGGATTTTATAGATGGAGAGCTAAAAGATGAACTCTTTTGCATACGTTTTGGCAGTGTTGAAAATGCTCAAGCTTTCAAGAAGGCGTTTGAGGATACACAGAAGGTGATGTCTGGCAAGGTGGGTGCGATTGAGAAAGATGCAGATAATAAGAAAGATGTTGATGTAGGAGGAGAGCTACTGGAGAAGCGAACAGCACCAGAGAGTGCACCCAAAGCAAAAATAGCAGTGAAGAGAGAAAGAGGCGCAGGTACAGTGAGGACGGCGGAAGCTGCTCTGCAGAGGAAGCGGATCTCATTGTAGCAGCGTACGCATCATTTTGGCCAACTAGAGGAACGTGGGCTAATTGGAATATCTAAGAAACAAAGCATTGGATTTGAGCTCCAGGTATGGCGATGCACAGAGTCGCGCAGGTCATGGAGAGAGATGAGTCTAAGGTCACCATTGAAGCTTAGAGAAAGCTCCAAGAAGAAGACGCGTGGATCCCAAACCTGCCAAAGATAACTACACAAAGGTGCAAGCACTGAAAAAGAGCTAGAATTGCTGAGGAGGGGTAGGGATCAACAAAGGGAAGATGGAAGATATAAGTGTTAACCTTTCCATTAAAAGATTAAGACAAGCAAGAGAGACAGTAGCAATGCTAAGGATGTCATACTGGTCAGCCCAGTGATTAGATACCCAGAGGTCCTTCCAACTAGAAAAGCCAAGTTTGTACAACTTGTGACCTCTGCGTAGTTGAGAATCAGAGATAGGCTGCACAAATTTATTGAACCAAATTTACTGTGCAGAGATAACTCTAAACTTATCCTCTTGCTCAATGATAAGTGGAACCTTAAGTGGAGTACTAGCCAATGGAGCTACAGGTTTAAGTCTATTTGGGTCTTCTCCCCTTCTGTTAAGCATTCTTGCTTTCTCTGGCTCATCCTCCATAAGGGGATCTGGACAGGTGCTCGTGCTGCCAAGATTGGTAAAGGTAATGGTTTGTGCCCCCGGTGTAATACTGACATTGAAGACATTCCTCACATGTTTTTTCATTTGCAGGTACAATGCTAAGTTTCTAAACCTTCTGTATACCTGTTTAAAGAGTATTCACCCCAACCCATTTTCTCCTAAAGAGGTTCTTTTGGGTGAATGTATGCACCTTGATCCCCCCATTGTGGCATATGATCAGATGTCTGTTCCTCCATGAAATCTGGAAAGAAAGAAATGATTATGTCTTCTCTAATGGAGGGAGGAACCATATCTGGGCTTTAAAAGCTCACATTTCTAAAGTTGCTATGCAGGTTATGGGGGAGATGAAGGATGCAGTGGAAGATTTTCAAAAGACTTTCCAAGAAGTCAAGCTTGGAAGATGGCAGACTTGGAAGTCTAGGCTCATGAAGATCTACTCAAGAGATCAACTGTCAATGATTGATGGAATCCTTTCCTTATAGTACAAGAATCTTGTTATTTTGTTAGAAAGCCCTCAGATGTTCCTATGCAGGACTATGTAAGCAGTTGTGCCCCTCGCAGAGCCTTTATCTCTGTTGTAGCTGTAACTTTTCTTTTCTTCTAATTTAAATCAAAGTTTCTACCAAAAAAAAGGAAAGAAAAAGAGCTAGAATTATGTGATCCTGTCACCTAACATGAAGGTTTCAGACTGCAAGGGAGTAAAACACCGTTTCCAGAGGGATAAATGGTGAATGCAGCTGGCAACATTTAGAACGTTAATTTTGAAGTGAAAGTATTTTTAAAAATAATTTGAACTCTTAGTCAAAAGCTTGGTGTTGAACTCAAGTTGTAATTCTCCTTAAAAAAAGATGTGTTCACACATATACTCTCCTCTAGCCTTGAAATACCAGGCAAATATCGGCTTTACAAAAGCCGTGGTATTTTTGACCACTTGGATTTTGTAGGTACCCTGCCCTTGCTTGTATGCATAAAAAGGAATTTACTCTCTCACCCATATTTTATCAGGGTTTGCTGCCTCGCTTTGGCCAAAAGGCTTTGTAAATTTTCACCCATTGGTATGAGGGTTGCCCTACCCGAGCTCACCGAGAAGCTCAAAATGGTTGTCGTGATGTGTGCATGAGCGATGCACGTGTGAGGCGCATGCGCATGGGTTGGTTTCCACCCAAATTTCTATGTTCAAATTGGACTCAGTGGTTCTGCTGTTGCGAGCAAGTTGGCTCAAACTAGACTAGGTGTCTAAGATGGTAGACACGCGCATACATGTTAAGTTGATGGACACTCCAATGTATCATTGAGGGAGAGTGTTAAGAGGTAGCGATTGCGGTTGTGCAATGCTGCATTGATGTGGGTGATGGGTGAGTTGTGGAACACCTCGATTAAGAAAACCTCGATTAAGAAGGACTGTTGAGAGATGTAATCGTGGTGTTGTGTGTATGTGGGAAAGCACCCTAGAGGTGCAAAATATTGTGGCAAGATAAGAATGCCACATGTAATATTGAATGGTGTGTGAGTGTTGACCAAAAGAAGTGGAAAAGGGAGTGCCACATGGATGATGATGTGTAAAGTGGGATAAGGCTAGAAGGCCTATGTCATTGTATGGTTCATTTGTGATATGCAATAAAATTGAGTGTTGAGTGTGCAATCTCTCTCTCTCTCTCTCTCTCTCTCTCTCTCTCTCTCTTATGGAGTTCTTAGTGTAGTATAATCCACCTTAATTATGTTGCTTTATCTATGTCTATCACCATGATCAATCTCATTTTAGGATTGTTTAACAGGAAATTGTGTCCTGCACCTTTTAGGCCAAATAAATTTGGACTATGGGGGCAGATAACATCATAAGCGTCCTAAATAATATCATCTTTATATGGTCAATCATAGGATTTGAACTCGTGCACATGTGTTGAAATTAATTCACCTTACCAGTTGGCCTACAAAGATCGGACAACTATCGTGGCAGTTTCATTAGACCTTATATCAAAATCTATCCCCCCTTTGTGAACATAGGGGAGAATTGGCCATTCGCTAGAAAAAAATGTTCGTATGCTTTCTTAACTCCTTATTTGTAAGATGCCACGTGGTGTATGCATGGGTATCCATGTGGCACCTTCTCATGCCTTCTTAGACAGCCACATGGTGGTGTAGGGTATGAAGTCCTTTCTTGAGAGCCATGAAGAGAAGCTGCCCAACTCAATGAAATGATGATGACATGGATTCAAAAAGATCCTAGCACGGCCTAAAATTGACGGGTGTTTTGCCTGTCAAGGGCGTTTTTGCCTGTCAAAAAAGGTTTAAGTTTTTTTTTCATGTCAAAAAACATGCAATGACTCAAAAATGGCTTGTCACTGTGAAATGTTTTATTTAAAAATTCATGTCATTTCACATGTTGGTCTAAAAAATTTATTTTTTATTTTTTAGCTTTATAAATAATATTATACATATATTATTTATAATATGAGGTTTATATATATAAGCCTTATAAATAATATTATATATATATATATATATAATATTATTTACAATATATATTTTTTAACTTATTTGATTCTCTAATCTCTAACAATATCTATCTTAATTGCTAGTGGCACGGTGCCGTCGGTCCTTACTCCTCACCTACCCTCCTTTGCAATCGCATGCATTGAGGTCCACCGTCCATCTGCTCTCGGGGTCTGTCTCTAAGCTCTTCTTGCACGGCTCTGATGTGGCCTGGGCCCTACCTCTCGAGTCTCTACTCCACTCCCTGCATCCTACCATGCTCCCCACGTTAAAGGCCAAGCCTAGGCCCTTGCATGTTGGTGCTGCCAGCAGCCACCCAGGTCCGCCATCATCTTGGCTTTGCCTGGCCAGCAAAGAGCGCAAAGAGGCTTATTATGGCTTCTAGGTTAGAGAAGAAGCACTGTCAGCCAAATCCGAAGCAGTCCTGGATGGAGTCGCCAAAGTGGGTTTGAGGCTTGAGCGACACCCCGGTCCCTGGCAATCAGCGTGGTTGTAGGCGGTGATTGTCTGGCCCTGGTACATGAAACTGTAGCCGTTGTGGTATTCATTTCTCATATGGTTATAATTCGTTTGTTCACGCTTAATTAGTCCCTTTGATACCATGTACACCTAGCCGAGATCTTGCCCTTCGCTTTGGCATTGTGAAACTTGCCAAGGTCATCTTGCTTTGATGGTCCATCTACCTTGAACTATCTTTGAGCTAGATTGAACCTCTTTTATGGTCCATCAGATGTGTGTTATGTTTGCAAAAGGAGTGGTACTTGGCCTAGAAATGGTTTCAAACATTATCCTCGAAGGTGAGGACTCAGGAGCTTGTATGAAGTAGCCATTAGACCCTTTGATTGTTTCAACTTAGCATTCAAATGGTAGTGAACAAAATGTATGCCCAACCTATAACAAACCTTATTCTATGTAGGGATGTTATCGTCAACCTAGCATTCAATAGTAGTGAACAAAATGTATGTCCAACTTATCAAAAACCTTATTCTATGTAGTGTTGATATTGTCAAGTGTATTCATGGTAATGTCATGCTTGTAGGTTCATTGGATCTTGCTAAGTGAGGGTTTGGTGAGGATAATTGAGCTCACTCTTCTCATTTGTTGGTGGTGTTTCTAGTTCTTGACTTGTTGTCTCATTGCCTTTTTTGGTAGTTGCTATTGATTGAGGTACATCCTCTAGCCCTATTAGTAGAGAAGATGGCAATGGGGAGGGGGGAATTCAAATATCTAGTCCTATTAGTGCCATTAAGGTTAGAGAAAGGGAGTTCGATGCTAAAATAAGGCAAGATCTCCAATGTGGTAGGTTGAGAAAAAGAAGTGTTGTGCTTCTCACTAAGCTTGAAGCTCCTAGCACATGCTCAACTAGAGTATATAGATGTCCAAGGACAAATAGTACTGAGATTCATGTCCCTCGAGATGGTATCTTGACACTTTTTATATTCATCCTTCTTGTAGTGATATTGATTGAACTTGATGGCTAGTTAGGGATTATATTGGGTTAACTTGAACTTGTATATTTTTCTATGTCCTATGGTGATACATTTGACTAACTTGATGATGATTGAGTGTGGGCAGAAAGTAAATCTTAGCAAACTCAAAATAACTGCCTTCTTGCAATATTGCAGGCGATTCAGCTTGGTAACTTTCTTATCGTCGATCCCTACTTAACATAATTAAAGCTTTAGCTTAAAGTAGTTTTCTTGGGAGGATGGGGATGCATTGTAAAAGTATTGAGCTTGATTTGATCTTAAGTCTTTCTTCATGCTAATGCATTTAGCAGCCAATGAGAGAGAGAGAGAGAGAGAGAGAGAGAGAGAGTTATTCACCTTCTTGTCTTTAGTCATGGGTGGCTAGACTATATAGCTTGTAGGTTGCATTTGGGAAAAGTTTATGGCTAGACTGTACAGTTTGTAGGTTATATTTAGGCAAAAGTTTCATTTTGGAAGTAGTTGATTGCTGGACTATATATTTTATAGGATGATTGCTCGATTGTATATTTTACAAGTTGCATTTTGGCAAAGGTTTCATTTTGTGAAAAATTGATGATTGAATTTGAGGCTAGACCTACAGCTTGTAGGTTGCATTTGGGTAATGGGAAAAGTTGATTGTTGGTCTGTACATTTTGCAAGTTGCATTTTGGAAAAAGTTTTATTTGGGAAGTAGTTGATTGCTTGTTTTGGGAAAAGTTGATGGCTGGGCAGCAACTATTTTGTCACATTTCAGAAAATGAACATGCATAACATATGCATTTTTTGGATAGGTAGTTGAGGACTCTACACATACTAGTTTTGGGGCAATTTCAGCCACTAGTATGCATAGCACTTCCATATAGCTACATTGGAAATCCTTTGGTAGAGTGAAGCAATGTATATTGCAACATTTCATGATGTTTAACATATGTATTGTCTATCTTATGGTGGTGATGAAGCAAAGCATATTGCAGCATTGCAGGTGTATCAAAAGTATCTTCGACATGTATTTGATTCAAGCATATCTATGAATGGAAGTGTGCACATGTGGTGCTTGTGAAGGGAAGTACTTTTAAACATATACATGTGGTGCTTGTGTTGTTTCTACTTTTTTCTAAGCTCACGCATTCATGTGTTTCATGACTAGTTTAGTATCACGAGTTTCAAGGTGCTCGATAAGAGTTTAGATCTAAGTTTTATCTTAAATCACAAGATTTAAATATTTATATTTTGTTTGATTTGTTGTCTACTTTGTACTAACTTTCTAGTGTGGGAGGGGGGGAGTCAGTCCTCTCCCATGGTTATGGTAAAGAGAACCAACTCCACTTCTCCCAAAGAGAACTTGGTGTAGCCACTCCATATGGTGAAGCTTTATGTGGTAAAGGAGTGGGTCCTCGCTATCGACAACAACATTGGATATTGCGATCTTGGAGATGTACTTATTCGAGGCCACTTACATCATCCCTCCTATCATAGGTAGGCTTGAATCCTATCTACTTTGCCATTCAATTTGTTTTCATAAGCATGAAAATTTATTTTTGGATGATCATTATGTTATCATTTACACTATAATGAATAAGGATGCTTTTCAATTAGTATATGACAGTAATAAATGGTCTTTCTGATAGCATGATTGGATAAAGCTTCTTTTAATCAATGTATTAGTGGCACTATCTAAGATAATACTTGGACTTTGTCTTAATCAATGTGATAATTATGTTGTGTTGGAAAAGAAGTCTTTGACTTTGAATATTGCTAATATATTATGATAGTTTTATTGAAAAAAGAAGCCTTTCATTTTAAGATAATACTTTTCATTTGTCATTTAAAAATTTTATGTCATTTGAAAAGGAGTGATAAAAGTTACATGTCAATTGAAATTGGAAGACACCGGTCAATTTTAGGCCCTGGATCCCAGCTTAAGATAAAATAATGACACGATTCAAACCCCCCCTGCGCCAAAGTTGTGCATGTTGATCACAGTCGTATGCTGGAAGCTTGGGAGACCTACAAGGAATTGTACCTACTGCGGGTGCAAAAGGCCACACATGAGGCACTGACGTTGAAGACTGCACGCTAGGAGCCGTAAACTGGAAGCGTAGGAGACTACAAGGAGTTGTACCTGCTGCTACTGTTGATGCAAAAGACCACACATGAGGCACTGACATTGAAGACCACATGCTAGGAGCTGTCCGCGTTAAAGACCACACACCAGGTGCTGGCATTGAAGACCACAGGCGATTAGTTGAAGACCACACACGATTAGTTGCCATTGACTGTAATAGGTAGGTTATCGTGCAAAGAGAGAGAGAGAGAGAGAGAGAGAGAGAGAGAGAGAGAGGCATGCTCCTTCCTTTTGGCTCCAAACGTTGTGCCCCCTCCCCCCCATTGTGGTGGTGTGGGGTGAGAAAGAGAGGCCTGCTCCTTCCTTTTCGCTCCCCCACATCCCTGTGGATTGCTCCTTCCTTTTGGCTTCCTTACAAGGCATGCTCCTCCATCGACACCATGCCCGTCCCCTGTGGTGGTGTGGGGAGAGAGAGAGAGAGAGGGAATGGTGTTGGGTGTGTCTAGTTGAGAGCGGTTGGGTGTGTATGTGTGTGTTTTCTTGCACACAGAGAGAGAGAGAGAGAGAGAGAGAGAGAGAGAGAGAGAGAGATGCATAGGGTATGCATGTGTGTGCTTGCTTGTCAAGTAAAGGTGATAAATAGGTCAGGTTTACCCATCTTTCTAACAATAGCCATTGAATCTTGGTACAATTGATGCATATATCTAGGCCTCCCAGTATATGTAGATGACAGTACCACCCTGCATCTAGCAATGCCTGCAGGCATCTAGCAATGCCTGCAGAGACTCTATTAACTCCATTACTTAAATTAACCATATCTGCAAGACCTTGGTATACTTCTGCATGCAATGCTTTCTAGTTATTGCGTATCCATACTAATCTAGATTCTTCCATGCTACTAAATGCATCAACGCATCAACCATGTACTGTTGCAAAAGACGACCACCGCGTAGAAGGCATGCATTTGTATCTTCCCTAATCCTTAGTCTACAAGGATAATATTGTCGTTGAGTTATGGTCTTTGTATCCTCATTTGAGCCTTCTCTATTGAGTGGAATTCCAACATACCAACCATCCTCTCCTTGTTGAGAAAATAGAAGAATATATAATAGAGGCATATATGAGTGATGCAAGTTAGATATTTTTTTATAGCATATGTGCGTGACATTATTTGAATGTCTCTATGCCCCACATGAAAATCATCTCCTTGACCCGGCATGATAGCTGCTACCTCACTTTCTATAGGGACTAAGTATTGCCGTGAGCTTGATCGAGCTTCAGTGAGATGACATTCTCAAATCTGCATGTGGACTTGACAGCAACATTTCTCTCATTGAACGAAGTGCACGGCGTATGGATTATGTACATACATCATTGTTTGCAACCTTTCAACAATGTTGTGATTTAAAGAGGGCATCCTATGAAGTCTATTCTCTAATTCAACAATGTTGTGATTTAAAGAGGGCATTCCATGAAGTCTATTCTCTAATTCATGCTCTGTATCATACACATAAAGCTGAGAAAATCGAGGAGCCGCATCTCAGGTTCCATCAGGTATGACAGAATCAACACGATGATAGGTGGTACCATGGATTCCGAAATTGAATACTCTAGTGAAATGACTATCCAAGTGAGCACCCAGTGAAACAAATGCCAAGGCATTATTATAAGAGCGTATATTCTTTGTGTATTCCTTACTTGCATTATCATTACCAAGCAACAACTCGACCAATGCAGAAGTTGGATTTTTCAATGGCAATAAAGAGACCTTCCCACTTCATCAACAGTGTTTGCCCACATATTCTCCAAGCTTTCTTGATGCCTCACACTTCCAAATCATTGCACCACAAAAAATGAGACTTGCAAGAAAGGGCTCCTAATGAGTGAAGAGTACAATCTCCAAAAGATAAATATCCGCCTTATGTAGTGACATTGAGATTTAATATCATTCACACAGGAAGGTTTACATATACATATACATATACATATATATTTACATGCATATAATTCAGCAGAAAGAAAAAAAGTACCTTTGTCTAGGAGCTCCTCACTTGGAGGCACATGATTTAGAGGATAGTCCAACCACCAAGGACATCTCTTATATTTCCAATTAGAAACCCCTCTCTCAACCCATTCCTTCGGGTACATTGTTTTCGAGGAATTTGGATTTGCCCATTCTTTGATTGCTTTCGTCTCTTTGTCCATTAGACCTTGGCCAATGAGTAGCTGCACCCACCTACATATCCAAAATAAAACAAACAGCACTAAAATATTTTTTTAATGTGTATATGTATTTTTTGCAAAAATAGAATGGCATTAGAAGATATATACCTGTAGACAACCCTCTTTGCGGCATTCTCCACCTCAGGTTGCTTTTGGCCTTCCTTCACTTTTCCAATCTTTGTCCACACCTCATGGAAGACCCATGGTATGTGTTTCGATCGCTCCTCATTCACCCATTGCATAAATGGTGGGATGTAGATAACATCATCATATACCAATAAACCCTCCAAAATAGAGTTCGCCTCCCCTATTAGCTCTTCCCAATACAACTCTTTCTTCATATGCAACAACATCTTTTTGTTATCCCCAAACATCTCCGAAATTACCTTGTCCTTCGCCCTCCGGGTCATAAGCATTTGAAGCAATTCCGTCTTCCTATTTCAGCATCATACCAAAGCCATAAGAGATTAGATGTTAAGGTTAGTTTATGTTAGTTGAAATCCGAGATATGGCGACTGTGTAGAGCTTTTCTTTGGTTAGAGCAACCAATCCCTTCTTAGACCAATCATATTTATATACAAGTTGAAAGAATGCATCACCATTGGATGGGTTTGCAATTATGAGCATCTTGTACGCTCTATCTCAAAATGTTTGCTCTACACCACGTCTGGCTTTCTCACATTTTGCCTCATATTCTTGCAACCCCATGGCATGTCTATCAATGTATGATATAGCTTGCTTCACCGCATTTTCAAACAATGTCTACGTATAATGAAAAGGACTCATTATCACTCACAGGATTAAAAAACATTGATAATCCGTTTATTAATAAAAGATGAAAAATGCAAACACTACCTTCCACACAAGCTGTGCCAAGATTGTAGCTGGAGCATTGTACCATTGCTCTCCACCACTTCGTTGCTCCAAACTAAGATCCATTAAAGCCCACCTCCTTACATCTTCACCAAGGTAGTGGATGATTTGTCCGCCATTCCAAATTGTTGAAACATGAAGATCTCATGTGACAATGTGGGTATAACACTAGTGCGCACCAATCTGTTGTAAAGAGTCACAATGAGCCAAGAACTTCACAATGACTTCACAATGTCTGCCGTGAATTAAGCAGAGAGAGATCACTTACTCATTTTGAGATCGCAAAGCCAATAGCAATTCTCCTTCTTGCTTCTTGTCCACAACCAAAAAATGACATTTGACCCGGACATGGCGTGAGGGGCTATGAGACCAAGCTAGAGAAAACAAAATAAAGATATTACAATATATTACTTTTAATGTTGCATAAAATCACTCTATGGAATTCAAAAGAACATACCTTCACGCACTCGAGACATCCATGCCTTCACACGATGATTGCCATCCCAAACAAGAAACTTCTTACCACTAAGATCCTCCCACTCAGTTCCTCTGATTTCATACTCAAATCTGTCATGTTGTACCACCTAGTATGGTCCCCATTCTTGCAAGTCTATTTGTGTGACCGCGAAATACATAGAGCTTCCGGGATGTGTAAGTGAAACTAAAAAAGGAGGAGATGCTTTGACATAGCCATGGCAGTCAAAGGAATCACGGAACATCTCAAGTTGGCTAGAAACTGTACGGATGGCTTCATTTGGAATCAGCCTGCATAAAGGGACCAATGGGGTAGAGGAATTGCGTTGCACAAAAAACTTAGTGAATACATCACCAAGCAATCCCAATTCAATAGATTTTCCAAGAAGCCTTCTATGGGTCTCCCCTTGACCAGTACTAGATTCAAGCATCTCCATGTGAGTTGGAGGAGGTGAGCTCATTGAGCCAATTTCATTCTCCAACACAAGCGCTTATTCCTCCATGAACAAGAGAATTATGTGCTTCTGTTTCCTCTCTAACAGGAGATAGATGTGAGGACACAGGTGTCCGTGATTGAGCTTCCTTGCTAAGTGTCAAACAAACACACCCAGATCTAAGTGAGTATCCCCTGTTGTCTGTAAGACACACACACCAAGCCCAAGTAAGCATATCTAAAAACATTAAAACACAATCTCAGTAGAATCTTGGCTATTCACATCATATACCTTTCTTAGTCTTTGTCTGTTGTTTTCTTGCTTTTCTTGGAGCCATCTCTCTCTCTTTTTCCTTGAATATGAGTAGCAAATAGCTTGCACTGAATGATAGATAGGAGACGAAAGGTCATGAATCTTGCTCTACTACTATTGCACAAGCCAGTAGAAGACGAAGATCTTATCATGGAGTTTGGCTCGCTAGAAGGCAAAGCAAAAGAATACAAAATAATAGGGAATGTTGATGAGGACAGAAAAAAGTAGACAAGGTCTGTAGTAGAGATGATCAACCTCACATATAAACCCTAATTCATGTCTATAGGAAAACATCAACCTCACACACAAACCCTACTACATGTCTAAGAAAACATTCAGGATGGTGAAAGCTCCAGAGGCTAGCACACAACTTCAAAGAGTAGATCAGTAAGCTCACAAGGCCGGATACCAAAACCAAGATCGGGCCGTATCTCGAGGCCCTATTCAAAGAAACCTCTAGGAAAGAAACATTCACCCATCATCAACTAATGGGTCCCACTGTGTTGGATCCACCATGCCCAAACCAGTCCCAATAGTGCCAGGCCCATCTAGTTTTTTGGAAACCATAGAATTGGACTGGATGTAGGGAGTATTAGATTACTTGAATAAATGCATGACAAATGTCCCCAAATAAATGTCCAAACTACAAATAAGGAAAAAAGACGTGGCATGTTCTTAGAGCACAAAGTCACAGAAGAATTGAGGAGCTAGCAAGAACCACTATAGGAAGAACTGCACAATCTTGAGAGAACATAAGCCAATCAAGTGGAAAACCTACAAAGGCAGCTAACAGAGATCCAAGAGGCCAAGAAAGGGCTAGGACAAGAGGCCTCCTCCCCCTCACCATCGCCTCATCTCCACCCTCCACCATCTCTCCCCTTGCCCCCCATTGCTCCGGCCACTCCAGGCACCCGACAGAGCCGGGGGATGGTTTGTGCTAGACCATCCCCGGGCTCTGTCGGGTGCCTGGAGTGGCCGGAGCAACGGGGGGCAAGGGGGAAGATCATGACCACCTGGACCGCCTCCACCTCCATCTCCATCTCCACCTCCATCTCCATCTCCACCTCCACCTCCATCTCCATCCACCTCGCTCTCCACCTTCATCTTCGCCTCTAGCGCCAGTGCCTCCTCCACCTCCAGCGTCGTCACGGGCCCTCAAATCGCCACCTCCATGCCTCATCTCCACTGCACATCTCCCCCCTTGCCCTCGTTACTCTGGCCACTCCAGGCACCCGGCAGAGCTGGGGGATGGTCTACACAGACCATCCCCCCGGCTCTACCGGGTGCCTGGAGTGGCCGGAGCAACAGGGGGCAAGGGGGGAGATCATGACCGCCTGGACCGCCTCCACCTCCATCTCCACCTCCATCTCTGCCTCCAGCGCCACCACCTCCTCCGCCTCTAGCGCCGCCGTGGGCCCTCAAATTGCCACCTCCATGCCTCATCTCCACTGCACATCTCCCCCCTTGCTCCCATTGCTCTGGCCATTCCAGGCCCCCGGCAGTGCTGGGGGATGGTCTGCGCTAGCGTAGACCATCCCTCGGCTCTGCCGGGTGCTTGGAGTGGCCGGAGCAACGGGGGCAAGGGGGGAGATCATGACCACCTCCACCTCCACCTCCACCTCCACCTCCACCTCGCCCTCTCCCTCACCATCGTCGCCGCCCTCCACCTCCATCTCTATCCACATCGCCCTCTCCCTCATCGCTGCCCCCCGCCCCCGTCTGTAAGCGCTCGGCCCATCTTCTCCACCGCCGCCACCTCCAACACCGCCGCCGGCTCTCAAATTTTCATTAAGAGAATAGCAGAGAACAATACGTTACCTATTCGAAGTTCACAGATGCGTTCGCCAGCTGAGTTGAGAGTATCCACACCACCTCTTTTCCTTCACAGTAATCTTGAGATTGTAACAAAATATGTTTCTTTACCCATTTCATTCAAGATGGTTGGGTCTTTGACTTGGAAGGTATTGTTTCGTGTTTCTTCTTTATCGAGAGGCTTAGCAAGCAGCACTAGTTCATGAGGCTTAGCACTAGTTCTATTTGTGGTCGAGATGGTTGGGTCTTTGACTTGGAACTAATATAAAAAGATACATATAATACTTAGAATCAATAAATGTATATATTTGTATATTTTTTTATATATTTGTAGATACATATATATTTGTATATTTTTTATAATTTTTTTTAAATCGTGACCATTCTCAATCGTGATTGCTCCACCTTGTTTTATCATTTCAACCGCCTTCATTCTCAATCGTGATTGCTCCACCTTGTGTTATCATTTCAGCCACCTTACCTGACAATGATTGATTCGGCCTAGATACCTGATCTTCTATTTTTGTTTTATAAAGTCCACCTGTTCCTTCGTTTTTATATTTTCATTTCACATTTTTGTCTCTCCTGTCCTTTCTACATCTTCGTATTGCCTTTCCTATGGAGCACACTGTCACCTTTGAGTGGGAGCTTGATGGCTGCAGCAGCAAAAAATCTCAAACTTTAATACTTCTCCACCAGACCACGCTTGTCAGTCATGGATATCTACAAGGGTTTCTGCCTTCATCACACGCCCTTTCTGGAGTGAAAGCTATAGGAAATCATCACTCATTATGATATGGAGGGCAATAAAAACTACCTTGTAGATATTCCTCGAAGTAAAACATATATGCCACAATGTAGTCCTCTCTGTGCTGATAGTCTTGATTCTAGTGCTAATGACATTGTCTGACATTGGGAGACCTCAGTGGAGAAAGAATTAGGGATGCAAAACTCCCATGTTCATATCTCGAGCTCCTCCTCTGAGAGTGACTTGAATGGCTCAGCAACTATTTTGCAACCAGGTGAAGGCACAAGCAATCCAAAAGGTTCGAAGCACAATATCTCTCAAGATGAATGTATTGCTTCAGAGAGTATACTTTGAGTTCTTCGTAAGAAGGAGCAACCTTCTCTTCTACGTTCATTGTTGGAAAAAGTTACTCGAGTCATCATCCAAGTCCAGGAGGTGCCAAGACATTATGATGGTGATTCCATCCTAGAGTTTCCACCAACATATGACAAAATAGGAAATATGGATGGAATGGAGCAAAAATATGATGGTCACCTATGGACACGTCCAATAACATCAAACATGTCTGTAAGTTGTACCGTGTATATTAGCTATTGTGTTGGTACTTTGGAGTGCCATAAGCTCAGCTGTCCTTTTTACTTGAACAATAAAAGGTATAACAACACCTTCTTTCATGGACATCTAACAAAAAAGATTACAGTTGGACATCTAACAAAAAAGATTGCAGTTGGACTTCTGACAGAGGATGAGAAAACTAAAATAGTTTGTCACTTTTGTCGCAAAACTACACACTATGTGCAAGTGTGTAGATGTGTTGTGTATTATGTAATGCCTCGTGACACAACTATTACAAGAATGATGCTCCACACTGGGCTGCATGAACATCCAATTCAGCCAGGAACTTCAAGGTCAATGTTGGAGCGTGTGAAAATGTTTATTTCTCAAGTGTTGAAAGCCCAGAGAAGTGCAGGTCCTTGAAAAATACAGATGGATATTATGAAGAGATATGCTGTTTTCCTCCATGATGAATCAAAATGATGAGCTACCTACAAGTATTGGGGATCATGAGCTTTGCAAATTTTTGGAGGAGTTGAGTCCTCTTGTGGAAAACCAGAGGTGAGTATTTATTTTGTAACTTAATTATATTTGGATGTATTTTTTTACATTCAGTCCTCTCTTTATTGTGAAATTATGTTTTTTAGGTTTAGACGCATTGTATCCCAGGAGAAAAGAAAATTGATGCCGGCAGGAGAGGGCTTTGATAGCATTCTTCTTATACAGAGATCTCACTATTCATTTATACAAGGTAGCCGTTTCCTAGGACAAGGTGGCCCTGATGACAAATGTTATGTCTTTAAGATGTCTTTGCGAGAGGACCAACATCAGGTGTGGACTTGGTGAATCGCATGCGGTGTGATAGTGGAGGTGACTTGGCAAAGACTTGGGTTTTGTTTGATCACACTCATCGAGTTTTTGGTTGGTCAACAATGGCTTGTCATGTTTATTACGACCCAAAGTGAGACTACGTACTTCTATTTTTTCCTTTCTTTCATTTACCTTGAATGATAGCTGATTGAAAAAAATTCTCTCCAAAATCCTATAGTGTTCAAGAGCTGTTGACAATCGCCACATGCGAAATGAAGGAGGAGGATACAAAAAGCCAAGTACTATTTTGGGAAATACTGAATAGCACAATGGAGCAATGCGGTTATGCACCTGCACACTTCTATGGGTTGATGAAGCAGGGTCAAATTGGTGTGCAGTTAGGACCGTTTTCAATGGGGGTCCACACAACATTACGGAGGACAGGGAGCGAATGTGCTTATTCCATTGGAAACAAAGTTTGATGAAGCATGCTAAACAATGCGTGAAGGCAGAAGTCGACAACACCATATTGACTTGTGTGAAGATTGTATGATGCGTGCATTTTAGATACGGTAAACGCTTTACTACAAAGTGCAAAGCAATATGCATATCAGATGGGGAAGCACAAAGGTGAGAGACCGAGCTTGAGCAAGTTGTTGGACAGGGTGGCAGCAAGGTCAAGACCGACACCACCACAAGTGGCTCGCATGGTCCATGAAACAGTAGCTAATACTCCTATGTATGAGGAATCAAGGCCTCTACATGGAGATAAGGAGACTATTCAATGTAAGAGGGTGAGGACAACGGAACTAGACCAATGCTCACATCGTCTAGGTTATGTCATGCAGAGCAGACATCGTCAAAACCGGGGAACAGCAAGAAGAGTAAGTTTTGGAGATAGATCTAGAACAAACAGTGCAACAAGTCACGCTTCAAGGGGAGGACCAAAAAGTCCAATGACTGGAGGAAACAAAGATGTCGGACATGAAGAGCCTAAACAACATTATGGCACAATGAGCGGAGGACAAATGCATGTAAAGGAAGAGGCCGTTGGATGCACAATGTGGGCCATTAGACGAACCCCATTGAACTCAAAAGTCAAATGTTATTGATGGAAGACTTAAGTGCAACTCATACATACAGGGAAGCTCTATTGGAGTTGTTGCCCCTAGCTTCTACTCAGAGCGACGACATCCTGGTCCGGGAGGGCCAAAGGCTCAAATGATGTGGTTTTGTCCTTTAGATGTTTCACACACATGGCATGTAGATCCAAACATAATATACAAGCCATCATACCTAGATATGTGGAAAGTGGATGTTGGAACCAACATAACCAGCCAAGAGGTAGAGAAATTAGTAAAGGCAGGGTTCAAGTTAGATGTTACTCATGAAGAACCTTTTGTGTCAGGGGTGGGAGAAATGTCCACACAAGCAGCGGCAGGCAACAAAGAAAGTAACAAGAGGCCACATGATGCTACACAAAATACAAAGAGATCAACCAAGTGGCGGCATTGGATTTCCAAATTAGCAGAAAAGAGGATTGGTAGTGCGGAAGCCATGACAGCAACAGTCCTTAATGAGAGTGCCATGCACTGATTTCATGCAAAGAGAATCTAGAGGAAAGACTTATGTTGCATGTAAGCATATCTATTTTGTCTTCTTGCGAGTTTTGGGATTACATAAGAATGAGGATATGGTAATGCATCAACTGACATTATCACCAGAGAATGTGGGCAATATACTATCACGTCCTCGAAGCAAGGATGTTTGTGCTTATACTTAAGCTTTAATCAATCCTCTCATGTTTGTGCCTACTTAAGCTTGTAAGAAAATATGAAGTCAATCTTTTTGTAAGAAAATTTGAACCAATATTTTTATCTTGCTTTGGGATGGAGTATACTGTCACGTACTCTAAAGTCTTATTGTAGTAGGTAGCTTGCGACGCTATGGTAAAGGAGTTGTACCAACCATATATCTTCTTGTAAGAAAATGTAAACTCAATCTTTTTGTAAGAAAATATGAGCCGGGTATATTTGTTTTTACTTGTGTTGAAATAAATATTGGAAGAAAGGTACATAGTAGATAGGTATGTTTGTGCCTATATTTAAGTTTCTTTGACATAAAATGTGTGTTTATATGTAAGAAGGTAGGTATGTTTGTGTCTATATTTAAGTTTCTTTGACATAAAATGTGTGTTTATATGTAGGAAGGTAGGTAGGTAGGTAGGTATGTATGCATGCATGTATATGTTTGGGAGTATGCATGCATGCATGTATGTATGTATTGTACAAATGTGTGTATATATGTATGTATGTATGTATGTATGTATGCATATATGTAAGAAGGTAGGTAGGTTTGTGCCTATATGTATGTATGTATGTATGTATGTATGCATGCATGTATGTATATATTGTACAAATGTGTGTATATATGTATGCATGCATGTATGTATGTATTGTACAAATGTGTGTATATATGTATGTATGTATGCATGTATGTATGTATGTATGTGAATGTATTTATTTCTCTTTCATAAATACTTACTATATAAAAGCTCACCAAAATGTATCATTTTTCTTACAAGCTCGCATAAAACTATCTTATCTCCAAAAAGCTTGCCAAATAAAGCTCGAAAAAAAATCAAACCCTGTTTATTAATTAGGAGGAGGACATGGTTGACTCTCATCTGTATGTACACATGTGCACCTAAATGTGTGGGTGTGTGTGTGTGTGGGTGTGTGCACATATGCATGTATATGGTTGACTCTCATCTGTATGTACACATGTGCACCTAAATGTGTGTGTGTGTGTATGTGGGTGTGTGCACATATGCATGTATATGTTTGCATATATATACACGTGTGCTTGTGTATGTACACATCTGCACGTCATGTTTGGGTGTGTGTTTGTGTGTTTGTGTGTGAGTACATGCATGCACTTTTATGAAGTGTAGAATACACACACACACTCTCTCTCTCTCTCTCTCTCTCTCTCACTCACACACACACACACACGCACACACACAAAGAGAAAACAAACTTGCAATTAATCGTACCTTTAAAATATTAAAATATGTAATGGACCTTTGCTAAGATGATGCATAAAAAGGATAATACTGTGTTTATTGATTAGGAGGAGGACATGGTTGACTCTCATCTGTATGTACACATGTGCACCTAAACATGTGGGTGTGTGTGTGTGTGTATGTGGGTGTGTGCATATTTGCATGTATGTGTTCGCATATATATACACGTGTGCTTGTGTATGTACACATTTGCACGTTATGTTTGGGTGTGTGTTTGTGTGTACATTCATGCGCTCTCTTATGAAGTGTAGAATACACACTTTCTCTCTCTCTCTCTCTTTCTCACACACACACACACACACACACACACACAATTTCAAATAAAACCTCACACACACACACACACACACTCTATTCACAAACTTCAAAAATTAATAAAACTTTCAAAATAAACTCTCTCTCTCTCTCTCTCTCTCTCTCTCTCTCTTGCTCTCTCACACACATACACATGTGTACGTGAATATGTGTGCGTGTGCGTGTATGTGTGTGCGTGTGCGTGTGCATATATAGGCACATGTGCTTGTGTATGTACACACAAGAAACAACAGAATCTGCACTAAGGTATTCTCTTTCAAGTCCAGGCAATGAACTCAAGGCTAGTTCATTGATCTCATCAACCTCTAAATTTCTTGGTGCAAGAATAGTAGAGTCTTTGAACAAGCATGCATAATCCTCAACTCTATGAAGATCTTTGTATACCCATTCTACCAAACTCAAAACAGAGTTTCCATGGATCAACATTTGTGATGGAATTACTACTCTACCTTCATTGTTTGGCTGACCTATAGTGTCATCCCCAATTTGTGATGTCCATTTGACAAATTCATGTTCTATACCATTGTAAGCACTCTGTCTAACTTGCATGTTTTGGGTGAGCTTTAAAATACCCAAATATCTCCAAATATGTGACCGGCATAACGTTACATCAACAATGTCTTTGCGTGATCCCTTTGGCACAACCGGTAAGATTTGCCTAAAGTTACCACCAAAAAACATAACTTTTTCACCATACACTGTATCACTTTGCATAATATCCTTTAATGTAGTGTCCAATGCTTCATATGCGTACCTATGCATCATTGGAGTCTCGTCCCAAATGATTAACCTTGTAAGCTTCAACACCTCGGCCAATGGGCTATTAGCTTTGATTCCACATGTGCTAGAGCATTCAGTATCAATGGAATTTTAAAACGTGAGTAAGCTGTACGATCATTCGAGAGTAATAATGCGGCTATTCTAGACGATGCACATGCCAAGGCAACAGTTGCTCTCTACACAATCGAGATAGTAACACATTGTAAAGATAAGTTTTGTCGGATCCACCTGGTCCATCAAGAAAAAAAACACCACCCTGGTTCAAAGAAACGGCTCTAAGGATAGTATCAAATGCTCTTGATTGACAACTATTAAGACTCCTTTCCATGGAAACGGACAAATCAGCCCCTGCGCTGAATAGAATCAAACATCATCTCTTCCATCAACAAACCATTGTTGATAGTGGCAACACTTGATCTATCTAGAGTAGGTAGCCCTTCAAAATCAGCTAACCGCTTTCCATACTGGTGTAAGAGATCTTGCATGTGCAACAAAGCTCGATTATTTGCTATAGAATGAGAAACATCAACATCGACACACTCTCTTTGCAGCAATAATGAATGCAAAAAATCTTTTGAAAGTTTGGCGAAGAATTTGTCCCAAAGCTGTCCAGGGTATATAGGCTCACAAAAAACCATTATAATGACAAACAATTGATGCAATTGAAATCTTGTATTTTGAATTACAGCTTCATTCACCACATGGTCCATGGATATTGCAATGACTAATTATGATGTATGCAACTCTGGAAACATCACCTTGTCAGGAAGTTTAGCACACACCAACATATCATAGTGAGGGATCTCGATTAGTTTACATCCACTTTTCAAAATCAATAATATATGTGCATGTGGCAAGCCTCTTTTTTGAAATTCAATAACAGAAACAAATCCCAATATCATTCCAAATATTGATTTTTTCACCAATAAGTGCATCATGTCTTTTATGCTTCTCATAAAAGACCCGTGCAGTCAAGTCGGGTCGATCTTGGCAACCTAACCTGGCAATAAAGCAGTGGTTATTTCATCCCGCTTAGGATTGCAAGTAAAGGTGATAAATAGGTCAGGTTTACCCATCTTTCTAACAATAATCATTGAATCTTGGTACAATTGATGCATATATCTAGGCCTCCCAGTATATGTAGGTCAGTACCCATCTTTTTAACAACAATCATTGAATCTTGGTACAATTGATGTATATATCTAGGCCTCCCAGTATATGTAGATGGTAGTACCACCCTGCGTCTAGCAATGCCTGCAGAGACTCTATTAACTCCATCACTTAAATTAACCATATCTGCAAGACCTTGGTATACTTTTGCATGCAATACTTTCTAGTTATTGCATATCCATACTAATCTAGATTCTTCCATGCCACTAAATGCATCAACCATGTACTATTGCAAAAGACGACCACCGCGTAGAAGGCATGCATTTGTATCTTTCCTAATCTGTAGTCTATAAGCATAATATTATCATTGAGTTACGGTCTTTGTATCCTCATTTGAGCCTTATCTATTGAGTGGAATTCCAACATGCCAACCATCCTCTCCTTGAGGAAATAGAAGAACATATAATAGAGGCATATATGAGCGATGCAAGTTAGATATTTTTTTTATAGCACCTGTGCGTGACATTATTTGAATGTCTCTATGTCCCACATGAAAATCATCTCCTTGACCCGGCATGATAGCTGCTACCTCACTTCCTATAGGGACCAAGTATTGCCGTGAGGTTGATCGAGCTTCAGTGAGATGACCATTCTCAAATCTGCACATGTGGACTTGACAACAATATTTCTCTCATTGAACGAAGTGCACGGGCGTATGGATTATGTACATACATCATTGTTTGCAACCTTTTCAACAATGTTGTGATTTAAAGAGGGCATCCCATGAAGGCTATTCTCTAATTCATGCTTTGTATATCATACACATGAAGCTGAGCAAATCGAGGAGCGGCATCTTGGGTTCCATCAGTTATGACAGAACCAACACGATGATAGGTGGTACCATGGATTCAAAAATTGAATACTCCTCCCCTAGTGAACTGACTATCCAAGTGAGCACCCAGTGAAACAAATACCAAGGCATTATTATAAGAGTGTATATTCTTTATGTATTCGTTACTTGCATTATCATTACCAAGCAACACCAATGGCAATAAAGAGACCTTCCCACTTCCACAACAGTGTTTGCCCACATATTCTCCAAGCTTTCTTGATGCCTCACACTTCCAAATCATTGCAACCACAAAAATGAGACTTGCAAAAAAGGGCTCCTAATCAGTGATGATGAAGAGTACAATCTCCAGAGTATACCACCATAGTTGCTAGGTGCTTGACATTTCGAGGCAAAGATAAACACCCGCCTTATAGAGTGACATTGAGATTTAATATCTTTCATATCACCAACGACAAATGTTATAGAATGTAAATTATCATCCGTAGGTAGCTCATTTAAATCAAATGAGAAAGGGCCCCGCGCCAAATCTCTATGTGTCTGAGCATTGTGATGTTCATTGATAGGTTCTTAAAGAATTGTAGCATTGAGAATAGTTCTGTTTCTTGAATCCAAGTGGATTCCGCCGTGGGGTTCACTATGCTCCTTATTTTTAACCCTTCCAAATGTTTCAATTCTAGCTATGGCAAAGTAATCCATAAAATTAGCACCATTTT
>NC_141061.1:4644524-4719524 GCF_041138505.1 Cibotium barometz
TTTCATTTCTCTCTCTCTCTCTCTCTCTCTCTCTCTCTCTCTCTCTCTCTCTCTCTCTCTCTCTCTCTCTCTCTCTCTCTCTCTCTCCCACACACACACACACACATTAAAAAAAACATGCACACGCTCAAACTATTTCTTGCATAGAATGCAAGTCCGCAAAATCACAGTCATTGAGTGGACCAGGAGAGTCCTTATCCACCAGCGAATCTATTGATAGACCATGGAGTGGTAGGCTATGCCATAATACCAGTCTTATAAATATAGTTGGTACATCAAATAAAGGCAAAGATAAAGTGGTTGAGCCCCTTGGTATGCGGGATATTTCTGTAGGGCATTCTCTTGTTGATGGAGAGTCTAGTGGCTTGGAGATGAGCCTTAATGAAGAGCTTGGGATTCTAGCAATGAGTGACACCTGGTGTGAAGAAGGCTATGGAAGCCATGAATGCAAAGTTATGAAGATCTAGAAGAGTCAAAAACCCTATGCAGAGATTGACTTACAATGTTTATGTGGCACATGTAAGATCCCTGTCCCCACCGCGCACAAATTCAGGGGTGCTAGCACAGCGAAAGTAGCACTTCTTGTGCGGGGTAGGGTCCCACACTCGGGGCCTCACCCACAGATATCCGGACAAGAGACTAATCCATCGGAACCAGAAAAAACTTCCCTTGCTCGGAAAGCACGGGCGATTCCTCCAGGATAACTTTTCTCTAACAACATAGTCAAAAGCCTTATCTAACAGAATTGATCTGACCGAACCCGTAAGTCCCATAGTCAGATCATGGAAAAAATTGCACTTGGATCATAGAGACCAACACTTTTTTCCTCATTGAGAGGCACAGCCGTTGATTCTTTTTCATAGAACAATTTTTATTTGGGATTTACTTCATCTATCGTACCATAACAGAATTGCATCTCAATTTAGGGATCCATCAGTCCAGCCTAACCCCATCCAGTCCCATGGGTTAGCCAACCACCCAACCACTGTAGTGATGGGATCCAATTAGGAATTTGGTTAGGTTTTGTCCCAGGTACCAGGGAAAAGAGTTCCTAGGCCCCCTAGCCGGATATTCGTGCAAACTTAAACTAGTCACACCACTTACACACCCAATATGAAATTGCCTTTTTCACAGAATCAGTTATCTTTAAAACAATCATTTAATGAAACCATGGTGTCACTGATCATCCTCAAAATTTCTGGTTAAATCCTTATTTCCAATCATTCCTTCATCGGTGTACCTATGGCATCATTGGCAACCAGAACGCTCACCACCTGTCCACTTAGGGGCCTTTTCGATAGTTCCTAGCTCATAGTAACCGACAATATATTCACATATCAAAATGGAATCGCCGTTGAAGATCAGCAAGATCAACCAATGGATCCATATAAAAGAGCCATGGACTCATCCATTGAGGACTAGCAAGGTCAATCAACCAGATCCATGCCCAAATTCAGAAAACAACTCTTATTTCTTATTCAATATCTTCCACGACCCAGGTGTGGGTATCATCGGTGACCCAGAGCCCGAGCACCGTATGGTCAGCACCCTCTAGGATCCTTCACATGTGACCTAGCACTTCACTCATAGGCCGCTTCCTTGGTCCCTCATCCACCGTACCAGAAGCTCACCATTTTAATCGAACCAAGGCTGGTCAAGCCTCAGCCGAGACCTTGCTATGCGTGATGTCCTCCGTTGACTCTCCGTCTCTCAGCTGTTGCAACTTTATCAGCTAGGTCTCCATGACCTCATTCACAAGACGGTCAAAATGCTTCCCCAGCATTCTTGACATAAAATAGTCATTTAAAAACAGGTCATAAATACAATTTCTATAACGAACTCTCGTCTTTCCACATTAATCAACATTACTTAATCCACATTCATTTCATATAAATTTCCATTCTCATCACATCATTTTTCATCTCATCACTTCTTTCCTCAAATATCCTCATCAGATCTCATCCACTCGCATTTACCCATATCCACATCTCATCACATCACATTCATTCACATCTCATCCATTCAGATCACATCACATTCACTCACATCACATCTCATTCATTCACATCTCATCCATTCAGATCACATCACATTCACTCACATCACATCTCATTCAGACCACATCACATTCACTCACGTCACATCTCATTTAGACCACATTACATTCATTCACAACACATCTCATTCAGACCACATCACATTCATTCACATCTATCCCAATTCACATCCCATCACATCCATTCACATCCCATATCATTCATTCACATCATGATTCACATGACATCACATCCATTCACATCCCATGCCATTCATTCTCTCGATTCACATGCCATCACATTCATTCACATCCCTTATCATTCATTCACATCCTAACTCACATGCCATCACATAAATTCACATCCCTTATCATATTCATTCACATCCTGACTCACATGCCATCACATTCATTCACATCCCGATTCACAGGCTATCACATTCATTCACATCCCTTATCATTTATTCACATCCTGACTCACATGCCATCACATTCATTCACATCCCATATCATTCATTCACATCCCATATCATTCATTCACATCCCTTATCATTCATATCTATCCAATTTACATCACATCTCATCGCTTCTATTCTCGTTCATATTCATCACATTCACATCCACATATATTCTTCCACATACATCCACATCCATACTTATCACATACACATCCACATCTATCCTTTCACCTACATCTATATCCATCCTTTCACATACATACATCCACATCCATTCTTTCACATACATCCACTTCCATCCCATATCATTCATTTACATCCTGATTCACATGACATCTCATCACTTTTATTCACATCACATCTATCCATCCATTCAATCACATTTATCTGATTCACATCACATCTATCCATCCATTCATTCTTTTATGGAAATCAACTTCAATGGGAATAACACTTTTATAAAAATCCTTTTATACATCTATTTATGCATAAATAAAATTTTAAGGAAAATAACACTTTCAAAATAAAAATAAATCCTTTATGCATCTTTCTATGCATAAAATAAAATTTAATGAGAATAACTCTTTTGAAATAAAAATAAATTCCTTTATGCATCTTTCTATGCATAAAATCAAAATTAATGAGAATAACTCTTTTGAAATAAAAATAATTCCTTTATGCATCTTTCGATGCATAAAATAAAAATTAATGAGAATAACTCTTTTGAAATAAAAATAAATTCCTTTATGCATCTTTCTATGCATAAAATCAAAATTAAATAAAAACAACACTTTTATAATAAAAACAATTTTCAATATGCATCTTTCTATGCATAGAAATTAATTCTAATGAAAATAACGCTTTGAAAATAAAAATATTTCCAATATGCATCTTTCTATGCATAGAAATTAATTCTAATGAAAATAACGCTTTTACAATAAAAATATTTTCAATATGCATCTTTCCATGCATAGAATGAAAATAACACTTTTAGAATACACAAACAGAGGGGATTGCTCTTTTTGAATATCATAAAGATAAAACTTATTTCCATAAAATTTAAGAAAAGTTTTCCATAACCTCCTTTGTATGGCTAACCATTTTTCAATTTTTACACTCTAAATCTACTTAGAATTTACCCCACGATGAATTTAGCACTCTAATTTAATCAATTCCCATTTTTTAAAGAGAAAACAATACGAAAAGTTTAACTCTATTTATTTGATTACACATCTTGGATAAAGAAGGACTGAATTCAATGGAGAAGGGGGAAGCCTTTCCATCAAGGCATAACATCCAATTTCAATTTAAAAGAAGCAAGAAATCATAAAACCATAGAATAGAATTAGAAAAAAATAGAATTTCTAACTTACATGGAGTTTTATGAGCTATCCTTTGGCTTGAGGGATTGAGGGTTCTACTCTTGCTTGGATCAAGAGTGACCACCAGTTCTTTGTAGAACAAATAGTCAAAAATAAGAGAATTATCAATGAATTCAATGTTTTTGGCTCTGGGGAGGAGTAGAATAACAGTGCATAAAACACTATTAACCTTTACAAAGGGGGAGGCTTCTATTTATAGGAAAAAATCAGCCTCTAACCAAGCAAACTAATTTTAGAATTTCTCACATCAGTTTGGTCACTTTTTGACCATTTTTAGGTCAATTTAGCTTACTTTTTGGTTCTAGTTGAAATAGGAGAGAGGAGAGGTGAAAATATCTCATTATTTGTGAGTTTGAAACTCATCCATGTGAAATAGGCACCTCCTTCATGAGGGGAATTTCCCACACTGAGGTGTCAAAAATGCATCATTTCCTCTAAATATCTCTTCTTTTTTAACTAATAACCTTGTCCTTAGTCAACTCTTCATCTTATGTGAGTATTTACTCATTTTTGGGAGATTTTTCTTTTATTCTTCAATTTATCTCCTCCCTACATTTGGATTAATCTTATTGGTCCATAGGAACCTTAGTCCAAAATTTTCAAAAAATCTGGACCCTCAGGCTAAGGTCCTTTTTACCTATTTTCAATTTATTCCAATTGTACACTGGAAAGTTCTTTTTGAATTTTTGTTTCAGGGAAAATCATTTTAATAAGAAGGGATATTTTTCCATCCAAAGATATCTAGAAACTGAATTACCTCTCTCTAGAATATTTTCTCTCTCTAGGCTAAAATAGATAGAAACAAGATTTGTTATTATTCTAAAAGGGGATTGATTATTACAGGGAGAGAAACTGAACATCTTGAGTGGCTGGGGGGAGGAATCTTACATCCTACCCCACTTAAAAAACACGAGATATGTCCTCATCTTGCAGGTGGAGTATGATCTCTCTCATCTTCTCCTTCTTCTTCAATCACTTCCAGCGTTACTGCCTTGGAAGTGGACAGTCGATTTGGGAACAACTCACTTTGACTTCCCCTATTCTGAGGCAGAGGTCTTGCATTACTTTGGTTTGAAACTGCAGGCTGGTTAGAGGGTCTACCTCTCTGGGATTTCCCTGATTTTTGCGGATAGAAACCTGATTACGTTTGGAATCTTGATCCCTGATTTCCCTACCGTGAAAACCTTGATCCAAAAGGAGTTGGACAATCCATACTACGATGTCCAAATCCTTGATAGTTATAGCATTTTACTCCCTTGTTCAAGGGTGGAACTTTTGAAGTTGAATTCCAGGAGATTGAGTTTTGGGAAAAGGACATTTCTTCCATTCTCTGAAACTTCCCATATCCTGGGCTTGACCCTGATATCTCTTAGGCAGTGGAAGGTTGGAATCACCTTCTGGAACTAAAAACCTTTTGAAAGGTGAAGGTGCTGGCTTTGGTGGGACCTTGACATCAAAGGCCTTGGAGAAATCCTTCACCATCCGCACTGCTTTGGCCATGGAAACTGGCTTGGTGTTCTTCACCAAAATATTCAAAGGTTTGTTCAGTCCCCGAATGAACCTGGCGATCAGTTGGTCTTCATTCAGCGATGGCGAGTATTTGAGGATGAGAGAGAATGCTTAGTGATATACTTCAATAGTTCTGTTCCCGTGGGTTAACTCTAAGAATTCGTTCATCTTTATTTCCAAAAAGTCGGGAGGACAGAACCTCGTCCTTAGGTAAATTTTGAGATCATTCCATGTCTGGGTATTCCGATCCAGGCGGTTTGTCTCACAGTGGTTTCTCCATGCTACTCTGGCTATTTCTACTATCTTCAGCCTTGCAAGAGCCATTTTGCTCTTCTCATTGTACCCGGTGACATCAAAGTACTCTTCCATTGCTTCGATCCACATCTCCACAGCCTTGCCCAAGTTTTTCCCTTCACCCTTGAAAGGCCCAGGCTGCGAGCTATGAAGAGTTTTACGAACATCCAAGTCGAGCTCTTCCTCATCGAGTTGGGGGTTATCATTTCTACCACGACGACCTTGATCCATGTTCCTATGAATACGAAACATCTTGTTAAGTCACTTTATTTATGATTCAAATCCAATTTTTGATTTATCTGACTCTGGGGTTCTTTTAGATAGGTCGGCTCCCCACAGAATCGTGGGACAAAGATACTCGCATTATCAGATAACAATTCATTCAAAACATATCATTCATATTTTTAACACAATAATGGTCAATTAGACCAAAATTTCCATCTGAACAGTACTCCATGGGGGATTTCAATTTTATAGATTTTCAATTTGCCATCCCTTAACTTGATCCACTGAGTCAAGAGTTAACAGTAGCAATCTGTCAGCACAATCCACTAATCTCATAGTGATTTTCTGAAGTCATTATCGTCATTCCAGTTACAAACATCAACAGAGGGACTCATCCCATTCATCCTCATTGTGGTTTTTGCTCAGTTTATCGCTTTTCAACCAAAAATTCAGGAATCATCATTTTTCAATCAGAATCCAATTCAACTCACTAGTTTTCAAATCAAAATTTTAAAATCATATCAACCACATTCGAATGCATCATCTGGATAGCATTTTAGCTTATAATTTCAAGATCTTAGATTTACTCATATATACTGCCAGTAAAGAGCTGCACTTATACCCTCGTTCGGTATATATGAGTAGTCATGATCCTTGGAACTATAAGGTAAATACCATCATATCTAGGCCTCAAGAAAGTCAAGGATTTCATATAATTGCAGTACTTTCATCTGAAGACCCAATTATCAATTTATGAATTTCAGTCTGAATAACAATTTGTATGAATTTTATCACACAATTACAACCTTTTACTACTTCTTCATAAATTTTTGACATTTTTGGCTTCTTGGTTGATCCACATTAGTCAAATTTACTCTGATACTAGCTGTAAGATCCCTGTCCCCACCACCGCGTAACGAATTCAGGGGTGCTAGCAGGCGGAAGTAGCACTTCTTGTGCGGGGTAGGGTCCCACACTTGGGGCCTCACCTACGGATATCCGGGCAAGAGACTAATCCATCGGTTCTTCCAAAACTTGAAAAAACTTCCCTTGCTCGGAAAGCAAGGAGGCTTCTATTTATAGGAAAAAGTGAGCCTCTAACCAAGCAAACTGATTCTAGAAATTTCCACATCAGTTTGGTCACTTTTTGACCATTTTTAGGTCAGTTTAGCTTACTTTTTGGTTCTAGTTGAAACAGGAGAGAGGAGAGATGAAAATATCTCATTATTTGTGAGTTTAAAACTCATCCACACATGTGAAATAGGCACCTCCTTCATGAGGGGAATTCCCCACATGCATCATTTCCTCTAAATATCTCTTCTTTTTTAACTAATAACCTTGTCCTTAGTCAACTCTTCATCTTATGTAAGTATTTACTCATTTTTGGAAGATTTTTCTTTTATTCTTCAATTTATCTCCTCCCTACATTTGGATTAATCTTATTGGTCCATAGGAACCTTAATCCAAAATTTTCAAAAAATCTGGACCCTCAAGCTAAGGTCCTTTTTATCTATTTTTAATTTATTCTAATTGTACACTGGAAGTTCTTTTTGAATTTCTGTTTCAGGGGAAATCATTTTAATAAGAAGGGATATTTTTCCATCCAAAGATATCTAGAAAAACTAAATTACCTCTTTCTAGAACATTTTCTCTCTCTAGGCCAAAATAGATAGAAACAAGATCTGTTATTATTCTAAAAAGGAGTTTGATTACAGGGAGAGAAACTGGACATCTTGAGGGGCTAGGGGAGGAATCTTATATGTAAGGTCCCTCCCAAGCCATGTATGTATGTGTCTCTTTTAATATAGATTTCAATAAGAAAAGAGAGTGTAATTAGAAAGAGTTAGACAATAAAGCTAGAAACATTAGAAAAGTGTTAGAATAAAAATATTAGCTTCAAAAATCCTAAAAGAAATAAGAATATAAGAATAGTTCTATTAAGAGATAAGTATCCCCAAAAATAGAATTTCGAGTTTAGGTGATAAGAGGTCATATTTAGAGTACTTTTACACATTTAGAGTCCATGCATACTAAAAATGTGAAAAAACAACGTGTTTCCAAAGATGGCGCGTTTGTGGCTATATACACACGTTTTTGCCTATTCTGCCCGCGTTGGCTTGCATATTATAAATTATTAAGATTGTAACTCTATCAAGATTTGAATAGTTGATGTGTGAATGTCATCCATTGGATGCTTTACACTAGGACGATCATCCAAGATCTTGAACCCATCTCAGACAAACATGAGTCTAACTTCGGATGTGTAATTCCCAGAGGATCATGCTCTTAGATGTGTTAATCCTAAGATACTAGATGTGTAATTTTTAGAAAACTAATCATCTCAGATATGTCAATCCTAATAATCTTTGGATGTGTCAATCCCAAGGCACCAGATGTGTAATTCTAAAAAAATGAAGATCTCAGATGTATTAATCCTGACTGCCTTCAAATGTGGTGCTATGATAAGTATTTGATAGTTTTGAGCTTTTTATGGATACAATGAAAGAAGCAAGTTCACCCTTGCTCATCTAAAAATCATAAGAAATGCCAAATTAGTTGGAAGCACTGTTGTCAATCTAACCACTGGAGCGAGAATCAGTTATGAGATTCCATGAAATTACACCTTCGTGAAAGGTTTTGTCCTCCAGGATTTCGAGAGGATAAAATGAACGAATTTTTTTGGAGCTAACCCAAGAAGGGAAGACCCTAAAAGAATATCACCAAACTTTTGTTAAACTTCTCTGATTTGCTCCAGAGATGGATGAGGTAACTCTTCTCCATCGATTCATTTGGAAGCTTAATCTATCTTTGAATAACCTCATCAAGAATGTGAAATCATTCTCTATTTCAGAAGCCATAATTATAGCCAGAGACTGTGATAAAGTTTTTTTGTATAGAAAGTGTCGAGAAGGACATGAGTCCTTCCATGTTAATCAAGAAGAGGTCTCCTAATTCAAGAGGAACGTCAAGCCCACCCTTGGCTACAAGGAATCATGAGCTAGAGCAAAAATTAGGTCAAAAAATAGGGATAGCAGGGTTAAAGATAATCGAATTCAACAAGTATTTCTATGAGTAAATAGAAGAGGATTGGTGCAAGATTCATGTGAAGTAATGTGCATGATGAATAGAGGTATTCTACAAGACGATACTAAAATTATGAAATTGCTATCATAGGTTAGATTGCATAAAGAATTGATTTTCTTACGTTTTTCCATGATAATTTGTTAAGTACCATATTACATGGGGGTATAGAATAAGGAATTCAAAGGTTCATAGCATTTGAGAGGTATATGGATGCATGAATTTAGGATGATAAGGCCTATTAACTTTAGAATAATAGACATTTTGGAGGCACAACAAAACAAGCCAAACACATGAAATAAGGGACTCAGAACAATGTTTAGATAAAAGAAGATTTTTACCTAGTGGGGACACCACTTTGAAAGAGACAAGAGGATTTACTTAGATACTACCCTAGCTCGCGAGATGAGGACATCTCGAATCTTTTAAGTGGGGGAGATTGTAAGGTCCCTCCCAAGCCATGTATGTATGTGTCTCTTTTAATATAGATTTCAATAAGAAAAGAGAGTGTAATTAGAAAGAGTTAGACAATAAAGCTAGAAACATTAGAAAAGTGTTAGAATAAAAATATTAGCTTCAAAAATCCTAAAAGAAATAAGAATATAAGAATAGTTCTATTAAGAGATAAGTATCCCCAAAAATAGAATTTCGAGTTTAGGTGATAAGAGGTCATATTTAGAGTACTTTTACACATTTAGAGTCCATGCATACTAAAAATGTGAAAAAACAATGTGTTTCCAAAGATGGTGCGTTTGTGGCTATATACACACGTTTTTGCCTATTCTGCCCGCGTTGGCTTGTAGACTAGATACCTTCCCGTTCTTTTGACTGGCTACATGACCATATTCTGAGTTTTTATCAGAGAGTTATGGCCGAAACAGTTTGCTGTTTCTGTCAGGGTCTCTACATAGAGAAAACTGTGAGAAGGCAGCAAGTAGCCTCAAGGTAATCCTAGAGTTTGAGATGTATATATTCCTTCATTCTTATGTAATATCTCAGAAAATAAGCTTAGATTGCTATGGTCTTTTGGAGGAAGAGACCTAAACTCCATAGCTTTTCTTTTAGAGAAAGAATAGTATGCCGTAGTCCTGTAGTAAGAAGAGGCTATTTTGCCATAGACCTTAGAAAGAGAGAAGAGTCACAGTATGAGTAAGAGGAGATAAAGCTTGGAGATGATTGGATGATTTCAATCAAAAGACAAGGTATTAGAAGACTCTATTCTCATATGTCAAGTTCTAAAGCTCTTGTAGTACGAGCAAAGGCAATGATAAACGACAAATTTCTACAAGGTATATACATATTTTGTTTTTCAATTACATATCATTTTCTTAGGGGTTGAGGTATGGCCCCGGCTTCTCTATTGATTGTTACAGTGATCTATTTGGTTGATTTACCATTTAAAGTTTGTATTCTTTTAAACAACAGCATATGCCTTAATAAAGAATGTCTTATCGCAATCTCAAGTTGAAATGCTAAAATCTGTGTGAGAAAAGGATTGTTTTCTTAAGAAGGTAACATGGATTCTAGTCCTATGGTTTAGTGAGTAAATGGATTGTTATCTTGGTTAAATTAAGGTACAGGTACAACTCTCCCTGCCTTGACGCTGCCCCGTTCTTGTGCTTGTATAGCGGGACGGCGGAGATGTTAGTAAGGCTCAGAGTTGGCTCATGGTATCCCTCATACCATTGGGAGAATGAGGTTTGCTGATTGAGGCAAGTGATTGTGATGATGCTGCCTAGTTCTGAGGGCCCAAGCTAGTGCGGTGAATTAGCCCACCCTAGTGTGTAGACATCCCTCTGAGGGGCGGGAGGATCGAGCGATGGAGCCTGAGAGGACGACAGGCCGGCTTGAGTCCTCGCCAGCGGGCGGCCGACGATGAGGTGTATGGTCCCGTAGGGTTTTGCCCAACATGTAGAGGCTGGAAGGCCGAATTCTAGATCATCGGCGGTATAAAGGAAAAGAATAAGAGAGCCGGTTGGCTTGGATAAAATTGATTTATGTATAAACTTTTCTTTTAAATCTTGTCTTGGCATTATTGTACTGTGAAAAAAGGCTGTTTTAATAAACCTTGTGAAAAGGGTCTTAATTAAGGAACATGTTTATTTATGTCAAACAGTGTGGTAGGATTAATTAGAAAACAAATTGACGTGTGAGTAGGGTGGAAAGTGGGAGGATGGAATGCCCCGACGGCACCATCCTACGGACGGGTGGACCCGATTAGTCGGGTAGCTTTCCCAACATATTAAGTGAAAGCCCTACGTTAGATAAATAGGTCCTCGGGCAACTCTATTCTAGAAGACTAGGCCAGCGGCTGTGCCTTGCATGGATGAGGAAAAAAGCGTTGCCTCTAGAAATCAAGTCTTGTAGTTGCCCAATTTATGTGATCAATTACCCTATGGGTGATTTGATTTTAGAAGACCACGCTCCCCCTGCGGGATAGAACTAGGTCTTACCTATGAATCGTATCCTTGAATCTCAGTATGGTTAAGGTGTCGATGAGTAGGAAATTTTCTCTAAGATAAGACTTAGCGGACTATCTTAAGTGTTTCCCCTATTTGTGGAAGGGGGGAACCTTACATTATAGCACATCACTATGCTTATATGGCAAACGTTGTGTAGGTTGTTTGTAGAATACCACATGTTTTGATGAGGCTTTTGGAAATGTGTGTTGGGAGAAAGCTATGGATGAGGAGATGGATGCATTGTATGGAAATGAGACTTGGGATTTGGTGCCATTGCCTGAAGGCAAGAAAGCTATTGGTTGTAAGTGGGTGTATAAGGTGAAACATAATAGTGATTATAGCATAAACAGGTACTGATAGTACATTCATCCCTATTTTTTGCCCATTTCTGGTGTCCTTTTGGTCCCTTTTGCATGGCCCTTGATTGTGAGCTAGCCACCCCTATTTTACATATTTTTCTAGGATTTTTCCCTGCCCTCGTATGGTTTTTTCCTAGTCGGCCAGCTATTCAGCTCCAGTCAGCTAGCCATCCCCACCTATAAATAGGTGGGGCTGGCCTCTCACTTTTATCATCTTGTCTTGTACATCTTTTTCTCCCTCACTTATGAGACTACTTGTGTCTCTTTCTTGGGACTGGTTTGCTTCAGTATATTCAGCATAGTTGCTCCATCTCTCTCTCTCTCTCTCTCTCTCTTGCACTCTCTATTCAACACACTCTAGTTCCCTTTTGCTTTTGCTCTGTGGACTCTTTCAGGTACAAGGCTAGATTGGTAGCCAAAGGATATGTGCAGACACATGGGATTGATTTGTGATGAGGAGACATTTGCCCCGGTTGCAAAGATGGCAACTATGAGAGTTGTGATTATGGTGGCTACAGTTAAAGGCTGGTTTTTACATCAGATGGATGTAAAAAATGTGTTCTTGCATGGTGACTTGCAAGAAGAAGTGTATATGGATCAACCACCTCGGTTTGAGGATACATGTTACCCACAATATGTATGTGAGCTTCATAAGGCTTTGTATGGACTGAAGCAAGCTCCATGAGCATGGCATAACAAGATTGCTGAGTATCTTGTCACTATTGGTTTTCATATGGCAGATGCAGATCACTCTTTGTATGTGAGCAAGAGTGATATAAGGGTATTGTGATCATTACCCTCTATGTAGATGATCTTATTGTTGGGTATGACAACTTGGATGATATTTAGCATGTGAAAAGTCTTCTCAAAAGGAAGTTTGAGATGAAGGATTTGGGATATATGTGCTACTTTTTGGGAATTGAGGTCCTTCACACACCGGATGGTATTTGGCTGTCACACGGAGACAGTATGTATTGGACATGTTGTCTAAGTATGGGATGGCTGATTGTAAGTCAATCTCGGTGCCATTAGATCAAAACGGAAAGCTTAGTGTACAGATGCAGGTTATGTGTTGGAGGATCCCACTATGTACAAGAAGATTGTGGGAAGTTTGATCTATGTCACGATCAGTAGGCTAGATTTGAGTTATACTGTTGGCTTAGAGAGCCAGTTTATGTAGATTCCATGCAAACCATATCTTGATAGTGTGCAATACACACTTCGGTATTTGAGGGCCACTGTTGATTATGCATTGTTTTATGCAGTAGGTGTACCATTGGAGCTATATGGGTACACAGATGCAGATTGGGCAGGTAGCATCTAAGACAAGAGATCTACCAATGGATTTATATTTTCATGGGGGAGTGTTGTTGTGACATGGAGCAGCAAGAAGTATCCCATAATTGCCTTGTCGAGTATAGAGGCAGAGTACAAAGGAGCTGCGGTGGCAGCATGTGAGGTAGCTTGGTTACGCAAGCTACTTACTGATTTGGAGAGAAAGGTAGCTTGGTTACGCAAGCTACTTTTACTGATTTGGGGTTGCATGTGGAGAGAAAGGTTGTCATATATTGTGACAATCTTAACAGTATACAGTTGGCTAGGAACCCAGTTTTCCATGTGTGACAAAACACATTGAGGTACATTACCACTTTATCAAGGAGAGAGTCTTAGCAGGAGACATCAACTTGGCCTACATCAGCACACAGGATCAAGTCACTAACATCTTCACAAAGGCCTTGGGAGCTTAGAAGCTTTGAAAATTTCAAGATATTCTTGGAGTTCATGAACTAGAGTTGAGCTTGAGGGGGAGTGTTGAGATGTCAAGCTCAACATGAGCTGACACTCATGAGGCACCTGCATGACTGTTCGACATTTATATCACTGGTGGGTTTGGTAGCTAGCGCCGACATATCTTAGCCAGAGATTCTACAGTTGGACTACACCGACTAGTCCACACCTACCCACTCCACTTAACGTGTTCACATTATGGACTGCTTGTATATACTCTATTATATGTGTTAGTCACTTTATCTTCTTTGTAGACTTCTTTTTTTGTGTGAAGAAGAAGAAGAATTTTTAGCCTCTCACCTTGTGTGTTCTCTTCTAGGGCTTGTGTGAATGTGTGTGTGCTTGAAAGAGCTCAAGCTCTCTTCTCCCTTGCATCTTTTCAGAGGTGACGTGATGACGGGGGGTGGTGAAATGGGAAGTTCTTGGCACGGCAATGGGAGCTGGTTCTTTGTCTCTATCATAAGGACCATAACTTGGCCGGACGCTAGCTACTCTCTGCAAGGTCATCGTCCGTGCATCCTAATCGATTTTGCATCGGTTATGGCCCATCCAACCATCCCTTCACACATTGTTCCTGTAGGCATTACCTAGAACTTCCCTTCCAAGGGATTATTTCCAATGTGGAATAAAAGTGTGATTGTGCCTACGCAATGAACATGTTGTGATGCACCAGTAGTAACAATGGTAGGGGTATATTTAAGTGTGGATTCCCCACCAAGGAAACTCCATGTTTCATAAGACATTAAATTGTAACTAGCCCCTGTATCAAACAAGAGCTAATTTTTGGACAAAGCTTGTCGGGGTGGTCATTCCTAACCACAATCGAGCTAGCTTCACCTCCTGCAATAATGAAGTAGATTTGGTTTCACATGCACATGGGGAATGGGGCCTAGGCACTTGGTCTTAGGGACATTTACATGTGTACTTTTGGGGAGCCTTGGGCTCTATTAGGCATAGGTCTCACATTGACATTGTAGCTTTTTTATCATATTCACATTCATAGACATCTATGTCTTCTTAATGCTCATGCCCAAGCTTTCATGGCCTTCTTGGCTATTGCCCTAGGATGGTGACCCATACCCATGTTTTCACTCCATGCTTTGAGTGGCCAACCCTAGTCTCTTGCATTGGTATCAGAGCTTAGGCTTTTGATCCTAGCCTAGGTTTTGGCCCATTGAATCATTTTGCCACTTCATTAACCCTAAATTTTAGAAATGTGATTTTCTTAGATTTTCTTGATTTTGGGAGAAAATATAGTGGACTTTTTCATAGTTTAGAAAGATCCTTTAGATTTTTCCTTAGTTCTAAATCTAGGGAGAGATTTAGGGTTTGCTGCTATGCACAAAATTTCAAGGAGTTGCAAAAAAATCCAAGAAAGTGTAGAATATGCAGATTTTCTTGCAGATTTGAAATCTTTGCAGTCTTTTTAGAAAAATGTGCAGAGTGCAGTGCATAGGCTATTGTAGCAGCTGCATATTTTCAAGATTTTCTGTGAGTTTAGTACACTTGGTGCAGATTTTTAAGAAAAAGTACAGAAATCCAAATTTCTTCAAATTTAGGTGCAAGAAATGGTGCCAGTGAGTTACTCTAAATCTTAATCTTGCCCTAAAGTTGAGTTTCTTGGAATTTGTACAAGATCTTTATATTCTATGCAAGAAAACTTCAATATCAAGTTTTATTTAGTCATAAATGCACAAGAAATGGAGATAGAAGTGAATCTTGGTGTGTTGGAGTGCAATAAAGTACAAAGTGTAAATCTTGCAAGATAGCAAGGTTCTTGACAAATTAGACAGCTTGATGTAAATCTTGATGTATGCAAGTGAATATTGATGCCATCAAGGTAGCCATGGCTTGAGATTGAAAAATTTGCATAAATATGATGTATGCATGCACTAATGAGTGAAAATTTACTAAACTGTTTGTTATAAATCAAGAAAGCCTCACTATGGGAGTTGAATCCAGACCATTAGCACTAGCCACCAATATGCTCCGTACACCATAAGGCTTGAGTTGTGTTGGTTGTTTATGTGGGAATACTAGCCATTGATTGGTTATAATAGCCTTTAGACAATTTCTCCATTGCGCTATAATAGCATTAAGAAATTGGTTTTCAAAGTATGCTTGCAAAAGATTGAGGGTAAAAGGCAAATAAATGGTAGCATATGTGCTCTAGATATACTAGTGACTCTAAAGAAAGAGTAGACCTGTGAGATCCCTGTCCCCACTGCGCAATGGATTCAGGGTACTAGCATATGTGCTCTAGATATACTAGTGACTCTAAAGAGTAGACCTGTGAGATCCCTGTCCCCACCGCACAATGGATTCAGGGTACTAGCAGAGCGGAAGTAGCACTTCTTGCGTGGGCAAGGTCCCACACTCGGGGCCTCGCCCATGGATATCCAAACAAGAGACTAATCCGTCGGTTTTTCCAAAACCAAACCCTGGAAAAACTTCCCTTATCCGGAAAGCACGGGCGATTCCACCAGGATAACTTTTTACTCTAACGTAGTCAAGACCATTACTGATCAAGCTGATCCGACCGCAACTATAAAGATACTCGGTCAGATCAAGGAAGAAACTTGCACTTGGATCATTGGGATCAACACTTTTTTCCCCATCAAGAGGCACAGCCGTTGATTCGTATCCATAGAATAATTACTATCCGGGATTTACTTTATCTATCGTAATAACAAAAATTGAGTCTCGATTTACGGATCCATCAGTCCAGCCTAACCCCATCCAGTCCCATGGGTTAGCCAACCGCCCAACCATTGTAGTGATGGGATCCAATTAAGAATTTGGTTAGGTTTTGTCCCGGGTACCAAGGAAAAGAATTCCAAGGCCCCCTAGCCGGAAGTTCATGCAAACATAAAACTAGTCACACCACTTACACACCCAATATGAAATTGCATTTTTCTTAGTATCAGCTAACTTTAAAACAATCCTTTAATGAAACCATTATGTCACTGATGACAATCCTCATAGTCTTTGGTTGAATCCTTATTTCCAGTCATTCATTCATCGGTATACTTATGGCATCATTGGCAACCAGAACGCTCACCACCTGTTCACTCAGGGGCCTTTTCCATAGTTCCTAGCTCATAGTAACCGGCAATATATTCATATAACAGAATGGAATCTCCGTGGAAGATCAGCAAGATCAACCCACAGATCCATATAAAAGAGCCATGGACTCATCCGTTGAGGACCAGCAAGGTCAATCAACCAGATCCATGCCCGGTTTCAGAAAACAACTCTTATTCCTTGTTCCAATATCTTCCAAGATGCATGTGTGGGTATCTTCGGCGACCTAGAGCCCGAGCACCGTATGGTCAGCACCCTCCAGGATCCTTCGCAGGTGACCTAGCGCTTCACTCATAGGCCGCTTCCTTGGTCCCTCATCCACCGTACCGAAAGCTCACCATTTAAATCGAACCGAGGCTGGTCCAGACCTCAATCGACCTTGCTACGCAAGACGTCCTCATTTGACTCTCCGTCAGCAGTTGCAACTTTATCAGTTCGGTCTTCATGACCTTAATCCTCAAGACGGTCAAAATGCTTCCCCAGCATTCTTGACATAAAACAATCATTTACAAACAGTCACAAAATACAGTTTCTATAACGAACTCTTGTCTTTCCACATTATCCACTCTCGGACCACATTACTTATTCCACATTCCATTCAATGTGTACTCATTCTCATCCATTCACTCATATAGACTACACATTATTTCACATACACATTCACATTCATTATTCTACATACATATCCATGTTCGCACGTCCACATCATACATCCGATTTCACATTCATACATATGCATCTACATGCATACATCCACATCCACATTCATACATCCATACTTCCATTTCCACATCCACACATCCAGATTCACATTCATACATCCACATTCACATGCATACATCCATTTTCACATCCTCATTCATACATCCACATTCACATACATACATCCACATCCGTATCTACATCCATATATCCACATCCACATCTTCATTCATATTCATACATACACATCTACATGCATACATCCACATCCACATTCATACATCCAAACTTCCATTTCCACATCATTCACATTCATACATCCATTTTCACATTCATACATACGCATCTACATGCATACATCCACATCCACATCTTTATTCATATTCATACATACACATCTACATACATACATCCACATCCATATTCATACACCCACACTTCCATTTCCACATCATTCACATTCATACATCCATTTTCACATTCATACATACGCATCTACATGCATACATCCACATCCACATCCACATTCATACATCCATACTTCCACTTCCACATTCACATTCACATTCATACATCCACATCCACATCCACACATCCATACATACACATCCACATTCACATTCACATCCATATCTACATTCATACATCCATATTACATCCATTCTCGCCCTAACACATCCCATATACATCTTATCACATCTCATACACCTCTTATCACATCCTATCACTTCCCATACGCATCTTATCACATCTTATCACATCTCATACACCTCTTATCACATCCTATCACCTCTTATCACATCCTATCACTTCCCATACACATCTTATCACATATTATCACATCTCATACACCTCTTATCACATCTTATCACATTTCGTATCTTTTTATAGAATACAAGAGAATTCTTATATCTGATATAAGATTTCTCTACACATTTATTTATGCATAAATTCCATTTAAGGAGACTAACACTTTCGAATTAAAAATCAATCTTTTATGCATCTTCCTATGCATAAATTCATTTTAAATGAAAATGACACTTTTGAATTAAAATTCAATCTTTTATGCAACTTCCTATGCATGAACTCAATTTAGATGAGAATTGACACTTTTGAATTAAAAATCCATCTTTTATGCATCTTCCTATGCATAAATTCAATTTGGATGAGAATAACACTTTTGAATTGAAATTCTATTCTTTTATGCATCTTCCTATGCATAAATTCAATTTAGATGAGAATGACACTTTGAATTAAAAATCAAAATTTTATGCATCTTCTTATGCATAAATTCAATTTGGTAGGAATTACACTTTTTAGATAAAAGAATTTCTCTTATGCATCTAAGTTATGCATAAAATCCATTTATGATGAAAAATCACACTTTTAGTATAAAAAGAATATCTTTTATGCATACCTCTATGCATGAAATCCAATATGATAAAAGTAACACTTTTACAATAAAATAATCAACTTTTATGCATACCTCTATGCATGAAATTCAAATATGATAAAAGTCACACTTTTATAATAAAATAATCAACTTTTATGCATACCTCTATGCATGAAATTCAATTATGATAAAAGTCACACTTTTATAATAAAATAATCAACTTTTATGCATACCTCTATGCATGAAATTCAAATATGATAAAAGTAACACTTTTATATTAAAATAATCAACTTTTATGCATACCTCTATGCATGAAATTCAATTATGATAAAAGTCACACTTTTATAATAAAATAATCAACTTTTATGCATACCTCTATGCATGAAATTCAAATATGATGAAAGTAACACCTTTATAATAAAATAATCAACTTTTATGCATACCTCTATGCATGAAATTCAAATATGATAAAAGTAACACTTTTATAATAAAATAATCAACTTTTATGCATACCTCTATGCATGAAATCCAATTATGATAAAAGAAATATTTTTATATTAAAATAATAATCTTTTATGCATACCTCTATGCATGAAATCTAAATATGATAAAAGAACACTTTTATATTAAAATAATAATCTTTTATGCATACCTCTATGTATGAAATCCAAATATGATAAAAGAAACACTTTTATATTAAAATAATAATCTTTTATGCATACCTCTATGCTTAAAATCCAAATATGATAAAAGTAACACTTTTTATCAATTTTGCATAACATAAAAATCAATTTCTCTATGATTACAATAAAATTCTTTCAAATAATCTAGATGATAATTCCTAGAATATAGTAGGAAGTTCTCTTTTCATGCTTTGAATGAAATTATTTTATGTGTAATTTTTATAAAAATTTTACCATAGCTCCGCTACTATGACTGATAAATCTCAATTTATTTTGAAGGATAAAGCTTATCATTAAGGGAATGATTAAAATGATCTCTAATTGGATCATTAACCCAATAATGGATTGAATCATCAATATTCATGAAATACATAAACTAAAAGCATAGAAAAAAGCCATTAATTTGGCCAGATTAATCTTGGATTAAGGAAAAGCTTTATGAAAAGCTTCATTTGGATTGAGAATGGGTCATGAGTATGACCATTTCTTGAGTGAGAGAGAGAAATTACATAAAAACCATTAGAATTATGCATAAATAAAAATTTATGTAATTCTTTACTATCATTAATCAATTAACTTCAATAGCATTCATCAAATTATGTACCATTTATCAATTAACTTTAATAGTATTCAAAGACCATTCCAATTAAGCTTCTCAAGCTTGAGAGGGGTTGAGAAGAGAGAAGCATTGAGAAATTACAGAAAAGATCAAAATTCACCATTTACCTTACAAATTGCTTGATTCTTTGTTCACAGTAGAGGCCCCCAACCAATCAATTGGTTAAGTATGTTGATGGAGCCACCAATGGGGATTGAAGAAAGAGGGAAGCTCCAATTTCTTCAATTTGGAGAGAATTTTAGAGAATAGTAGAAATTAGCATTATTTCAGCATAACTCTAGTATAGTAAAATTCTTCTATTTTTTTCAAAGGAATCATGTTCTATTTATAGGAGAGGGAAGCTCTAACTAAAGCTAACTGAATTCTAGAATTTTCCAAATTCAATTTGGTTGAATTTGGACTAGATTTGGACCTAGTTTGGTTACTTTCTGATTCGGTTTGGTTCCATTTTGATTTGGTTTGGTTCAAGAGAGAGGAGAGATAAAAATATCATATTATTTTTGAGTTTAAAACTCATTCAAGCATGTGAATTAGGCACCTCATTGAAGGCCCTCCTTTTCCTTACAGATGTGTCAAAAATGGAATCATTATACCCAAAATATCTCATATTTTGATATTACTCATAGTTTCTTACTAATAAACCTTGTACATTTTCAACTCTTCATCTTATTTGAGCATTGAAGGGACTCCCTTCCTTAAATACGTGTCAAAATGGAATCCTTATACCCAAAATATCTCATATTTTTAATATTGCTCGTAGTTTCTTACTAATAAACCTTGTACATAGTCAACTCTTCATCTTATGTGAGCATTTACTCATTTTTGGGTATCTTCTTTTACAAAATTGGATTTATCTCCCCCCCACACATGGATTGATCTTATTGGCCCAAAGGAACCTTAATTGGACCATAATCTAAAAATTTCTGAAAATCTAGATCCTTAGGCTAAGGTCCTTTATACCCATTTCCATTTAATTCCAATTGCACATTGGAAGTTCTTTTTGAATTTCTATTTCAGGGGAACTTATTTTAATAAGATGAGATAATTTCTATCCAAAAATATTAAAAATCTGAATATTCTCTCTCTAGAATATTTTCTCTCTCTAGATTAAAACAGTTAGAAATAAGATCTTTTATATTTCTGAAGAGGGGATTGATTACAGGGGAAGATGCTGGACATTTTGAGAGGCTGGGGAGGAATCTTACGTTCTCTCCCACTTGAAAAACGCGAGATGTCCTCATCTCGCAAACTGGGGTAATTTCGCAAGATACACGAATATGAGACTGAGAGAAAATTTAATTAAGATTAACCACCAAGAAAAGTCTCAAAGAGAGCAAGATTCAAGACAAGAACAAAGATTTCAACTTTATTCACTCTTGGAACATATACAGTAAAGATAGAAGAACTCTTTACACTTCCATAAGCCCGTCCATCATATGGTCACAAAAGCAGCACTCACAAGCTGCACATGTATAAGGTAACTCATCTATGGGAATAATTCGGCTGGTTATTGCCGCACCTACCTCAGTGGTATGAGGTGATCTAACAAAAGACCTCTGAGAGGCAAGCCAAAAACGGGGTAAAGGCATATCTTCTGATGAGGAAGAAAACACGCCAGTAAGAAGACCCGCTCAGAAAACCCAATATGCCTTGATCTCATCACACAATAGTATCGGGGACCTAAACCCAAGGCATAACCATAGCCAAGCAGACATTGTTACGAAAGTGCTGTGTGCTGACACTAGGGTGTTACCCTAGTTATGTCTTGATAGGTCCGCCATTTGGTCTGAGCTACAGAAGTTCCCAAGTGAGAAAAAAGTGAGTGCTCATACAGTTCTATAAAATCCTTCTTCACAGACTCACTTGCGTCTTGAAGGTGAGAAATCATCATGGATAATACCAATTCCTGCTGCCAAGCCATGAAGGAGATTAAGAAGAAAGGAGATCGATGGAAGTAAGATTACTGCGAGCGGCAAGTAAAAGTTACGACTTATATAAAGGAAGGAGCTAGCATAACTTAGAAGCCAACGGTATCTTGTCACCACTGAAGTTTTACCATCTTTCCATGATTTGGGTTTGGCACATATTTCTATAGAAGGTTCACATGAAATACATTATGAACTTTGAGATGATGAGGTAGAAAAAGCTCGTAGGCTAAGTCACCTACTTTCATTGAAATCCGATATGGCCCAAAATATCTGGGAGATAACTTCTTATACTTCCTAAGAGATAAAGAACTTCTTTTGGGCCGTACTCGAATGAAGACTGAAAAGATGCAGGGGGGGAGGAGAGCTTGAGCTCTTGCAAGCACACACACACACTCACAAAACCCTAATAGAGAACACACAAGGTGAGAGGCTGAAAATCTTCTTCTTCTCTACTCAACACTCTCAACACACCATATACAAGAATAAGAGTACACAATAATATGAAAGGTACTCAACCAATACATACACGGGTTCTCTATAGTGTGAACCCGACTAAATGAGCTGACGCTATAACTATGCCAGTCTCTAGAATGGCTGTCACACAGCCTGTCATCCCAGTGGCCGCATATCTCCCATGATCTCACCAACCATGCCAGTGGTATAAGTGTGGGGCCTATCCCCCAGGCGGGTCATCAGTGTCCACCGCCTCACTAGAGCTCGATATCTCAACACTCCCCCTCGAGCTCAACTCCATCTCATGTACACCAAGCAAAGCCCTGAATCTGCGGAGCTTCTCTGTACCCAATGCTTTGGTGAAGATGTCAGCTACCTGATCCTCTGTGTGCTGACATAAACAAGGTCAAGATCTCCTGCCAAGACCTTCTCTCTGACGAAGTGGCAGTGGACCTCTATGTGCTTCGTACGAGCATGAAAGACTGGGTTCCTGGCCAACTGTATACTACTAATGTTGTCACAGAAAATGACAACTTGTCTATCCACTGATAGACCCAAATCTGCAAGTAGCTTTCTCAACCAAGCTACCTCACACGCTGCCATAGCAGCTCCTCTGTACTCGATAGAGCAACCGTAGGCCGCTTCTTGCTGCTCCAAGTCACAGCAGCACTGCCCAAAGAAAACATGAATCCACTGGTAGATCTTCTATCTGAGATACTACCAGCCCAATCAGCATCTGTGTACCCATGTACACATAATTCTGTCCCAGTCTCATAGAATAGTCCACAATGTAAAGTAGACTTCACATACCTCAGTATGCGTCTCACAGCATCTACATGCGATTTCCGTGGAACCTGCATAAACTGACTCACCAACCCAACAGCATAGCTCAAATCTAGTCTGGTGATCGTCATGTAGATCAAACTTCCTACTATGCTCCTGTACATAGTAGGATCCTCCAAGATCTCTCCTGAATCTGCACTCAACTTGCCATTCTGATCCAATGGCACAGAAATAGGCTTACAGCCTGTCATACCATACTTGGATAACATGTCCAAGCCATACTGTCTCTGCAGTAATCCAATACCATGTGGTGACCTAATCACCTCAATGCCCAAGAAATATCTGAGCTCCCCCAGATCCTTCATCTCAAACTTCTGTCTTAGCAAGATATTTACATCAAAGATCTCTGCATCATGGTCCCCTGTAATAATCAAGTCATCTACATAGATGACAACAAGCACAACTCCTCTATCACCATGTCTCACATACAATGAGAAATCTGCATTGGCTACATGAAAGCCAATAGTGACAAGATATTCAGAAATCTTGTCAGACCATGCTCTTGGTGCTTGCTTTAAGCCATACAAGGCTTTCTTCAACCTGCAAACATGTTCGGGGTGACCCTCATCCTCATAACCAGGTGGCTGCAACATATACACCTCTTCTTGCAAATCCCCATGCAAGAATGCATTCTTTACATCCATCTGATGTAAAGACCATTGCTTTGACGTAGCCACTGCTATCACAACTCTCACCGTTGCCATCTTGGCAATTGGGCTGAAAGTTTCCTCATAATCAATCCCATATGTCTGCGCATATCCTTTGGCTACCAATCTAGCCTTGTACCTGTTTATGCTTCCATCACTGTTATGTTTTACTTTGTACACCCACTTGCATCCAATAGCTTTCTTGCCTTCAGGCAATTGCACTAAATCCCAAGTTTCATTTCCATATAGTGCATCCATCTCCTCATCCATAGCCTTCTCCCAACACACATTTCCAACAGCCTCATCAATGCATGTGGGCTCAACAACCTGCACAACCTTTGCCATATATGCATAGTGATGTGCCACATAACCATCATAGGTAAATCTCTGCACAGGATTTCTCACTCTCCCAGATCTTCGCAGTTTCTCATTCATGGCTTCCATAGCCTTCTTTACACCAGGTGTTCTCATAGCTGGGATCCCAAGCTCCTCATCAAGGCTCATATCTGAGCCACTAGACTCTCCATCAACATGAGAATGCCCTGCAGAAATGTCAGGCATACCAAGGGGCTCAACCACTTTCTCTTTTCCTTTACGTGATGTACTAATCACATTTGCAGGACTGGTATTATGACGCAGCCTGCCACTCCATGGTCTATCAACAGACCCACTAGATGAGGACTCTCCTGGTCCACTCAAAGACTGTGATTGCTGACCTGCATTCTATGCAACCACACTTCCACTCACATCAGCCCCAATAGCTTCTTTTTCAGCAGCATACCAGCTGCTCATCTCATCAAACACAACATCCCTGCTTACCCTCAGCTCACGTGTAGCAGGGTTATAACACCTGTATCCCTTTTGCTCAAGGGAATATCCAATAAACACACATTTTTCAGCTTTCGGATCCAGCTTAGTTCTCAGCTCATCTGGCACATGCACATATGCAATGCATCCAAAGACTTTCAGATGAGACAAATCAGGTTTTCTGCTAGTAAACCTCTCCTCTGGAGTTACATCATGTATGGCTGCAGTTGGAGTCCTGTTCATGATGTATACTGCTGTAGAAACAGCCTCAGTCCAATAGCAATGCGGCATATTCTTCTCTTCCATCAATGCTCACGCAATCTCAGCAATGTGCCTGTTTTTCCGCTCAGCAACTCCATTTTGCTGCGGAGTGTATCTGCATGTAAACTGTCTCCGAATACCATTCTTCTTCAAAAATTCAGAGAACTCATTGGAGAAGTACTCTCCCCCTCCATCTGACCTTAGGCACTTTACATATTTCCCTGTTTGCTTTTCAACCAAAACTCTGAAATTCTGAAAGTGAGTGAACACCTCACTCTTCTCTTTCATGAAATATACCCACACTTTCCTTGTGTGGTCATCAATGAAAGTGACATAGTATCTGCAGCCTCCCATAGACACGGTCTTCGTAGGACCCCATACATCTGAATGCACAACATCTAGAGCATTTCTGCTCACATATCTGTTACGTGGAAACACATGCTTTGTTTGCTTCCCAAATTGGCATGCTTCACATATTTTCTGCATACCTTCCACTTTAAATTTTGGCAGCCCTGTCACAATTCCTTTTGTCTGCATAGACTTCAATCTCTGCACATTTACATGTCCAATTCTTTTATGCCATATGTCTGTGTCTGCAACAACTCCTGAACCATTTGCAAACATCGCAGCACTCATTTCAGGCATGTCTACATTCAACGTAAACATTCTGCCCACTCTGTTGCCTTTTGCAACCAACCTGCACTTATCTTTAAAATCTTCAACATAACACCCATCAGGGTTAAACCGAACCTGCAACCCCTGCTCAATCATCTGGCCAACTGAAACCAGATTCTTTGTTATGTTCGGTACATGAAGTACATCTGCAAGGTACTTCACTTTGCCATCCTGCATAGACAATGGCACATCTCCAACGTGGGCAATTGGATGAGCAGTGTCATCCCCTGTTTCCACAAAACCTGGTCTTTTCGGGTTTTTCATCTCCTTGAACCACTCCCCATGACTCGTCATGTGGTTCGAAGCGCCTGAATCCACATACCATACATTATCCTTTTGTGCTGCATCAACATTTTCAGACATGGCATTCACAACATGCTGCATAACAAACAACCTTTCATTATCCTCATTATTTCTGCTTGAGGATGCATAGTTGTTTTGCTGCACTTTCCCATTTTGCATGTCAACCTGCTTCTTATAACATTCTGACTGCACATGTCCAGGCTTACCACAATAATAGCATTCACGTGCATCATTATATTGCCTTTGCCAATTTCCACGGCCTCTTTGACTCCCCCTGCCTCTGAATTTGCCTCTTCCACCTGCGTGTTGTTGTTGTTGTTGATTCTGGGACTGTTGTTGTTGCTGCTGGGCTGCTGGCCATAATTCTGATTACCTGTTCGGCCACCTCCTTGACCGCGTCCACGGCCTCCTCTACCTCGTCCTCTTCCTGAACTCGTGTAGAAAGCCTGTTGCTCTGAACTGTTTTTACTTTGTGAAGACTGTTGGTCTTCACCCAAGTTCTTCTCTTTGATAATCAGCATAGACACCAAATCTATAAAGTTGGGAATGTTTTCCCGAGTCTGAATAGACGTCTTAAACGCCTTGTATTGTGGCCCGAGACCACGTAGACAGACTTCCACCTTGTCATCATCATCTACTGACACACCAATAGATGCAAGGGATTCCACAATACCCTTTATCTTCAGCGCATAGTCATTCACAGACATGCTCTTTTTCTCCACAGTATGAAGTTCATTCTTCAACTGTATCTTGCGTGCCTTGGTATTTGTTTCATAAAGCTTTACCAAGGTGTCCCACGCCTCCTTGGGGGACTTGGCATCCTGAATGTGCCCAATCATGGTGTCCTGTATACTAAAGCCAATACATAACCTTCCTGGCTCCTTGGTTCCAGTCTTTAAACTCTTTCACATCTGCAGCAGTCGGATTTATATCTGGTATCTCCGGTGCCTCTTCATGCTCACCTTCTATGTAGTCCCAATAGCCTTTTCCCATCAGGAAATTCGTCAACCTAAACCTCCAAGCATGGAAGTTATTCTTGTCAAGCTTCTCAGCCACAATCTGTGTTATGCCATCATTAGACATCTTGCCAAACACACAATTTTACCAGAACCTGCACTCTGGTTTTTCCTGCACAAATGCTGTATTTTCTGCACAGCGGTACTGTAGTACTCTCAAATGTCACAACCAGTGACTTCAATGTGCATACATACACCCAATGGCAACTGTAGACCTCTTTGCAGCACCCACAGTGTCTGCACAGTCAATCTGTCTTCCTGCAGTTCTTAAAACAGAGTTCTGTAGAGAATCGATGACTTACTGGCAGTGCTCAAAATCGCCTGCTTTCTGAAAAACGGAGGTCCAGGCGCACCCGAAACGCGTTTTCGGCCCGGAAATTGAAGTCCAAAGGACTAAATAGTTGCCCTATAGCTTTACTCCCGTGAAGAAAGCTCCTCAATCAGAGACCGTTTGCCGGTGCCTCCCGTAGAGCTCCCGACAAGGGTGTAGTCACCAACACAATAGGGAAGAGTAGTTGAAGCTCTTACCCTGGTACCGCTTCCTGTGGTTCTCTTGCTTGCAGCTCAGCACGAACCAGGCTCTGATACCATGAAAAGATGCAGGGGGAGGAGAGCTTGAGCTCTTGCAAGCACACACACACACTCACAAAACCCTAATAGAGAACACACAAGGTGAGAGGCTGAAAATCTTCTTCTTCTCTACTCAACACTCAACACACCATATACAAGAATAAGAGTACACAATAATATGAAAGGTACTCAACCAATACATACACGGGTTCTCTATAGTGTGAACCCGACTAAATGAGCTGGCGCTATAACTATGCCAGTCTCTAGAATGGCTGTCACACAGCCTGTCATCCCACTGGCCGCATATCTCCCATGATCTCACCAACCATGCCAGTGGTGTAAGTGTGGGGCCTATCCCCCAAGCGGGTCATCAGTGTCCACCGCCTCACTAGAGCTTGATATCTCAACAAAGACCATATCTGCTTCTTTGAATTCTCTGACTGTCCTCTTTTTATCTGCATACTGCTTCTGTCGATCCTGGGCAGTCTTTTAATTGATGACCAAAACCTTGGCATCCAAAACACCGGTTCTCACTTCTGAACTCATCGTTCATAATCCTTAAAACAGGTGGGACTTTTGAGAAGTATTCTGGGGAAAGGGTCTTCCTTTTTTAAACAGAATCTTTCTTTTATTTAGAGAGGGAATAATTATAAGATCAGAAAGGGAGGTTCTTACTCTTGCATACCTCGAAGGCTGGGGAGGAATCTTACATTTTACCCCACTTAAAAAGTGCGAGATGTCCTCATCTCGTAAAGTAGAGGACAACTCTTTTTCTTAAGATCCAATTTATTCCGGGGTTCCTTATATTCTGGTCAACCCAACAGAATACGGGGATAAATATCCCTTATATAGAAATCATCATTAAATAACAATTCATTTCAGATCATATCATTTATATCTTTAACACGATAATGGTCCATTAGATCGAAAAATTTTCTTTCTGAACATTCCTCCACGGGAATTTCAGTCAAGCAAGTTCTCAATTTGTCACCACTTAACTTGATATACCGAGTCAAGTGTTAACAGTAGCAATTCGACAGCACAATCCACTAATCTCATAGTGATTTGCTGAAATCATTATCATCATTCCAGTTATGAATATCATCACAGGGACTCGTCCCATTCATCCTCATTGAGGTTTCGCTCAGCTTATTACATTTCAACCAAATTTCAGGGATCATCATTTTTCAATCAGAATCCAAATCAATTCATCAGTTCTCAAACAGAATTAAAAATCATATCAACCACATTCGAAATCATCATTTGGATAGCATTAATGCTTATAATTTCAAGTCTTAGATTTACTCGTATATACTATCGGTAAAGAGCTACAGTTATACCCTCGGTATATACGGGTAGTCATGCTACTTGGAACTATAAGGTAAATACCATCATGTCTAGGCCTCAAGCAAGTCAGGGTTCCATATAATTGCGGTACTTCCATTTGAAGACCCAATTACTAATTTACGAATTTTTAGTTTGAATATCAAATTGTATGAATTATATCACACAATTACAACCTTTTTGTGCTTCTTGATAAATTTTTGACATATTTGGCTTCTCAGTTGATCTTTATTAACCAATTCGCTCTGATACCAACTGTGAGATCCCTGTCCCCACTGCGCAATGGATTCGGGGTACTAGCAGCAGAAGTAGCACTTCTTGCACGGGCAAGGTCCCACACTCGAGGCCTCGCCCACGGATATCCGGACAAGAGACTAATCCGTCGGTTTTTCCAAAACCAAACCCTGGAAAAACTTCCCTTATCCGGAAAGTTCGGGCGATTCCACCAGGATAACTTTTTACTCTAACGTAGTCAAGACCATTACTGATCAAGCTGATCCGACCGCAACTATAAAGATACTCGGTCAGATCAAGGAAGAAACTTGCACTTGGATCATTAGGATCAACGCTTTTTTCCCCATCAAGAGGCACAGCCGTTGATTTGTATCCATAGAACAATTACTATCTGGGATTTACTTTATCTATCATAATAACAGAAATTGAGTCTCGATTTACGGATCCATCAGTCCAGCCTAACCCCATCCAGTCCCATGGATTAGCCAACCGCCCAACCACTATAGTGATGGGATCCAATTAAGAATTTGGTTAGGTTTTGTCCCGGGTACCAAGGAAAAGAGTTCCAAGGCCCCCTAGCCAGAAGTTCATGCAAACATAAAATTAGTCACACCACTTACACACTTTCTTCAATTTGGAGAGAATTTTAGAGAATAGTAGAAATTAGCATTATTCAGCATAACTCTAGTATAGTAAAATTCTTCTATTTTTTTCAAAGGACTCATGTTCTATTTATAGGAGAGGGAAGCTCTAACCAAAGCTAACTGAATTCTAGAATTTTCCAAATTCAGTTTGGTTGAATTTGGACTAGATTTGGACCTAGTTTGGTTACTTTTTGATTCGGTTTGGTTCCATTTTGATTTGGTTTGGTTCAAGAGAGAGGAGAGATAAAAATATCACATTATTTTTGAGTTTGAAACTCATTCAAGCATGTGAATTAGGTGCCTCATTGAAGGCCCTCCTTTTCCTTACAGATGTGTCAAAAATGGAATCATTATACCCAAAATATCTCATATTTTGATATTACTCATAGTTTCTTACTAATAAACCTTGTACATTTTCAACTCTTCATCTTATGTGAGCATTGAAGGGACTCCCTTCCTTACATAGGTGTCAAAATGGAATCCTTATACCCAAAATATCTCATATTTTTAATATTGCTCATAGTTTCTTACTAATAAACCTTGTACATAGTCAACTCTTCATCTTATGTGAGCATTTACTCATTTTTGGGTATCTTCTTTTACAAAATTGGATTTATCTCCCCCCCCCACACATGGATTGATCTTATTGGCCCAAAGGAACCTTAATTGGACCATAATCCAAAAATTTCTGAAAATCTAGACCCTTAGGCTAAGGTCCTTTATACCCATTTCCATTTAATTCCAATTGCACATTGGAAGTTTTTTTTGAATTTCTATTTCAGGGGAACTTATTTTAATAAGATGAGATAATTTTCTATCCAAAAATATTAAAAATCTGAATATTCTCTCTCTAAAATATTTTCTCTCTCTAGGTTAAAACAGTTAGAAATAAGATCTTTTATATTTTTGAAGAGGGGATTGATTACAGGGAAAGATGCTGGACATTTTGAGAGGCTGGGGAGGAATCTTACAAGACCTATTTCTTGTAAACTACATTTCCTTTAACCCTCTACAAAACATAGACTTTCTGACAAATGAACTGACAAATTTCTCATTCAAACACAATCAGAAATAACTCACACATGCCAAGTTACTCTATGACTAAAAACTCCATTTCATCTTCAGAAATTCATATTACATAAGTCCATCAAAGAGAAAACACTTGACTGACAAATAACTTGACAAACAAACTGCCAAAAAACTACCAACTGCTTACAAACATCATTCTTCTTCCTCAGCGATTACATGTGTATCAACTTCTACGCCAAAATAACTATATATCCCCAAAAACTACTTCACACGACTTTCTAACTTCCAACCAGATTTTAAAGGACACTTCACACTACATCCGATTATGATAATTTAAAAGACTAAGGTTTTAGACAAAAAATATCATCCAATATTCAGCCCTTAAACACTTGGCACAGCTCGGTGGCTTGAGCCGCAGGCTGACATCGGACCCACAATCCCTTGATCCATAAACTAGACAAGCAAAGAATCTTGCAAAGATAAAACAAAATCAGCATAAACGCCATCAGAACATCCTCCTCTTTGAAATTTTGCATATCCGCTAACTTTCCATTTGAAACATAATGCTCTACTGAGTTCTAACTAATCTGCTACACTACTGACTTTTTGCTGATCTGACTTTCTATCCGTTCATTGAAATATTGCTTCCTCCGCATTTTGAAAATTGGACCATACTCTCTTGTCAAACAGAATGAAAGAAACTTGACTGTTAAATCAGATAACACTTCCAGAACACTTAAAAATTTTGCATCATAATTCTGCCTTGAATCTGATCTAATCCTCCACACCTGTTTTGACATAATCAGATTTGTAAAACCTGCTTCACATTCATCAAATATCTGCACTTGACATCCTCCAAGTTGAATGCTATCAAAACAACATTTGTCAAATAAATCTGAACCCAAATCTGCCAAATAGTCAACTTGATCACCAACTTTCTTCACAATGAAAACATTTTGAAAGTTAGACTGAACATTTCTCATCAACATCAGAGATTCAGATACTTCAAAACCAAAACTTTGACCCTTGACTACTTTTGCAAATTCCCTCATAAGAGTTTGACATTCTGTTTGAATCCTCCAGTGATCAAAATCAGTCTCAATCAACTTGTGTAGGTTTATTTGGCCATCTGCTATGAAAATGTGACACCCATATGCAAGAAACCTACTGAGATGTATACAAACCAAGTTTGCTCTAAAATCTGAAAATTCCATAAAAATAGGAAAATAATCCGCATATAAGCCTCTGGAGTCCTCTGAACCTGTTTAGATGTGATCTGATCCACAAACCATAAAAAGTGATCACTATGCATCCTATAATGCAATCCTCTTTGACCAATTTGCAACTCCAAAATCTGCAACACATGAATATCTAAATTTTGACAATCTACCATCATCTATATTTTAGAATTTGTCATCCACATTTGACAATCCATTTTCCACAAATTCACCTCCATTCTGTCATCAACTTGAAAGCACACATCATTCAACAAAAATATATTTGAATTGAGAACAACTTTTCCCACATCCATTTTAGAATGCACATCCATCAAACTTAAGCTTAAAATTTTATTAGCCCGCATTTCAGGCATCATATGCTGATCCCCCAAATGTGTCAAACTTGCTTTGTACTCTTTAACAACTTGCTCTTAACAATCCTCCTGCTCAATTTGATCCATAAGACCTGTATTTGATTCAGACCAAAAATCAATCCACTTGTTCAAATTCTTTGCAAAACTGAAACATCTCCTTTTGCTGAATATCAACCTGTGACATCAAAATATGTCCTTCAAAACATTCAGAGTCAAAATTTTGATTTCCCTGATCATCCGCAATATCACTTATATTAGTCGAAAAATCCGCTTGAATCTGCCAACTATCGAAATTGGCATCTGGAAACTCCTCTGGTATTCCTGCAGCACCTAAAATGTGACCATAACAATCATCTGCAAAAACAACCACGCTTTGATGTACAAGAACGGATTTTGCTCTTGTTCTGCCATATTCCTCTGAAATACACCTGCTTGCTAGAAATTCCTCCCACTGGTTTGCAAAATCTATTTATAGGGTTCAAATATCAATTCTACAATATCTTTTGGCTGCAAATCCTCCTGTGCGGATCTTTCTGGTGGAAATTCTTCTTGAACTGACATATTTGCCAAAAATTCCTCTTCAGCAAATCTGATTTCAGGGAATTCCTCCTGAGTTGATTCTTTATCTGTAATTCCACACACATCATCCATGGAACCTAAAAACAACTAAATCACATCCTCCTCTTCATTCATCTTGGTATCCGTCTCTTCAATTGCGCTTTGAATGACATGAACAACATCATTGCTATGTACGATCTGCTTCTCCTCACAACATTCCTCAGATGCAAGTGACATATGTAACCTAATGTTGAGCAATGAATCTTCCTCTTCCACTCCATGAGCATACTCTAGTGGTAGGTTAGGGGTATCTAGGGGCTCTTCTAGGCTCTCTTAGCCAACCTCCTTTTGCACCTCCTTCTCCTCCATCTTTGGTATCCCCACTTGATGGATTTCAATCTCCATGCCAACCCATCTGTCATCATCATCACTCGATTCCCCATTGAACTCATCCTCATGTGCATCCCTCAACTTCTCACATGCTCTTTGTAACTTCCCAATGCTTTTCCTACTTGAACATGACCTTCGCCTGTCTCCTTTGTGATCAGCTAACCATACATATGCATTCTCTAAGTCATCCTCAAAATCCTCCAACCTTTCAAATGCAGTCTCCATTTCCTCCCAAGATGATGCTTTATGCACTTTATGGATGATTTTATGAAACTTTGTGCATAGATCAACCATACACCATTTCCTACATGCATCTTTATTTGAGCACTCATCAATTGCACATGGACAATAATCCACCTCATGCTTCCTACTCATGCAAATCTTGCACTTCTTCTTCTTCTTCTTTTTACCTCCCATTATGATCACATCATTAAAATACAACAATCATATTCAGCCCTCAAGAAAGATGCACCACACAAATCTGAGACCCATTAAATTTGCTAAACGGAGAGCCACGGATGCTATATCAGGATCCGCAAAGTTCATTTAATTAGCTGCCTAAAATTGATTGAAATATTTTAAATTGATAATATTACGATTTCTCCTTGAAAAATTTACCATAAAAAGTTACCTTCTGGCTGCAAAGTAAATTCAGTCTGCAAATCAAATGTCAAACCGCCTTGCAGTACTTCTTCCTGCTAAAGGATTGAACCGCAACCTTCTCCTAGGCAATAATGCCCGTTGTATTGCTGCTATGGCTAATAATTGTGGAAAACTCCCTGATGACTGTGCCACTGCTTCACCTGAATTTGCTGAATCATGCTCTGCTCTGTCTCCTCTTCAAACCCATCTGTTGACATTCCCCTATCGCGACCTTCTTCCGGCAACTCCTATTCTTGGTCATGTCCCCTAAGCTGCGAACCTAATCACCTTGCTACTGATCTTGTAAAGTATGAATGAGATGATTCTGCGGACTCCTCCAGATTGAATTCAAACACCCATCACAATTATCCCATATTTGAAAAAATTCTAACCGTCATCCCCATTAACCGCTTCATCTTCGCTTCGACACTCGCCCTCTCACAGAAGAAAATGAACCCGTACATGAGAATCCATCACAAGCACCATGATCGCCAGTGTTTCTTGTAAACTACATTTCCTTCAACCCTCTACAAGACACAGACTTTCTTACAAATGAATTGACAAATTTCTCACTCAAACACAATCAGAAATAACTCAAATGCCAAGTTACTCTGTGAATAAAAACTCCATTTCATCTTCAAAAATTCATATTACAGAAGTCCATCAAAGAGGAAACACTTGACTGACAAATAACTTGACAAACAAACTGCCAAAAAACTACCAACTGCTTACAAACATCATTCTTCTTCCTCAGCGATTACATGTGTATCAACTTCTACGCCAAAATAACTATATATCCCCAAAAACTACTTCACACGACTTTCTAACTTCCAACTAGATTTTAAAGGACACTTCACACTACATCCGATTATGACAATTTAAAAGACTAAGGTTTTAGACAAAAAAATATCATCCAATATTCAGTCCTTAAACAAGACCCAACTTACAAAGTGCAGAGAATAATTTACAAAGATTTTCATGCAGTTTTCAAAGAGGTGTGCAGAGTTGGTCAAGTCTGTGTGATAGAGCTTGAGGTTGCGAATCATTAAGAGATCTAGGGAGATAGAATCTTTTCCATATTTTGTGGTTGTGAGCTTGTTGTGCTTCACTACACATGATAGGCTGAGAAATGCTACCAAAAGGCTTAGCAACATGACCATATGGATATCATTGCTCAACAAGCTTCATGTTAAGGCTAATGATTTTAGTTCTATTTTTAAAATTAAAGAGAGCTAACATTAAAGAGAGCTAACATTCACTAAAAATTAAAGAGATCTAACATTTCACTAAAAATTACAATCTATTACATTGTTTGATGCAATGGATGCAAACTAAGCCTAATACAAACTATGTGCAAGCCCTAAGAACATGAAAAACCACAAAAACAACAACAAAAACAACAATTAAGCTAAAAATTAAGCAAAAAGCATTCTTTTCAAAAACAAAATAGAGAGCTATTCTACACCAAATCACACACAAATCACCATCAAATCCACCTCTTCTTCATGGAAAACCATTAATCAAGATAATGGGCAATGGGTAATGCATAGTTTAGAGAAAAAATGATGGAAAAAGCCAAGGGATGGCTCCTCAGCAGTGGCACCAAAAATGTTATGGCTCACCCTAACCCTTCTTGAAACACATCCAAAAAGAGATTACCTGGTGAACCACAACTATCGTGAGGATATTTCCAATGGCCGAGCTCGTAACCCTTGAGGTCTCCACTCCAAGCTCTACAACTCCTTGAGAAGCAATTCCACCGTGCCTCCTGCAAAGCGTTGTCACACTGCCGCGTTGCACTGCGAGTACTCGTCCCTCCTCACCTCACTTCCCTCACACACACTCACTAGCATGCATTAGGGAGATAGATTAGCAAGAGCAAGACTCAATTGCACAATGGGAGATTATATTACATTACGAGAGATATTCACTTATATACATGGCCATAAGTGTTCACACTCACTTAAATTGTGGCCGGCCGGGCACTTTGGGCTCATAAGAGGCCTAAGGCTATTACAATGAATACTCTCATAATATATCCATGAAGTACATCACTTAAGACTTCATCCTAACTTGCCTACTGTTAAGATATCGAGCTCATCTAGTGAGGCAGTGGACACTAATGACCCACCTGGGGGATAGGCCCCACACTTACACCACTGGCATGGTTGGTGAGATCATGGGTGATATGCGGCCAGTGGGTTGACAGGCTATGTGACAGCCATTCTAGAGACTTGCATAGTTATAGCGCCAGCTCATTTAGTTGGGTTCACACTATAGAGAACCCTAGTATGTATTTGGTTGAGTACCTTTTTCATATTGTGTGTACTCTTATCTTTGTATATGGTGTGTTGAGTGCGGTGTGAAGAAGAACAAGATTTTCAGCCTCTCACCTTGTGTGTTCTCTTTTAGGGTTTTGTGAGTGTGTGTGTGTGTGCTTGCAAGAGCTCAAGCTCTCTTCTCCCCTGTATCATGGTATCAGAGCCTGGTTCATGCTAAGGCCTGAGCTACAAGCAAGAGAAGCACAAGAAGCGGTACGAGGGTAAGAGCTTCATCTACTCTTCCCTCTTTGTGTTGGCGAGACTACACCCTTGTCGGGAGCTCTACGGGAGGCACTGGCAAATGATCTCTGATTGAGGAGCTTTCTTCGCAGGAGTAAAGCTATAGGGAAACTAAACTGTCCTTTTGGACTATATTTATCGAGCCGAAAATGCGTTTTGGGCCCGTTAGGACCTCCGTTTTTCAGAAAGTAGGCGATTTCGAGCACTGCGAGTAAGTCATCGATTCTCTGCAGAGGCAGAACTCTATTTTAAGAACTGCAAGAAGACAGATTGGTTGTGCAGACATTGTGTGTGCTGCAAGGAGGTCAACATTTGCCATTGGGTGTATGTATGCACATTGAGCTCACTGCTTGTGACATTTGAGTGTAGTACAGTACCGCTGTAGAAAATACAACAGTTTGTGCAGGACAAACCAAAGTGCTGTTTGTGGTAAATTTGTGTGTTTGGCAAGATGTCAAATGATGGCATAAACCAGATTTTTGCTGAGAAGCTTGATAAGAACAACTTCCATGATTGGAGGTTCAGGTTGACAAATTTCCTGATGGGAAAGGGTTACTGGGACTACATAGAAAGTGAGCATGAAGAGGCACTGGAGATACAGGAGATCAATCCGACTGCTGCAGATGTGAAAGAGTTCAAGGATTGGAACCAAGGAGCTAGAAAAGTTATGTATTGGCTCTCTATCAGTATACAGGACACCATGATTGGGTGCATACAGGATGCCAAGTCCCCCAAGGAGGTGTGGGACACCTTGGTAAAACTCTATGAAACAAATACCAAGGCACGAAAGATACTGTTGAAGAATGAACTTCATACTGTGGAGAAAAAGAGTATGTCTGTGAATGACTATGCATTAAAGATCAAGGGTATTGTGGAATCCCTTGCATCTATTGGTGTTTCAGTAGATGATGATGATAAGGTGGAAGTCTGTCTACGTGGTCTCGGGCCACAATACAAGGTGTTCAAGACGTCTATTCAAACTCGGGAAAACATTCCCAATTTCACAGATTTGGTGTCTATGTTGATTATAGAAGAGAAGAGCTTGGGTGAAGACTACCAACAGTCTTCACAAAACAAAAACAGTTCAGAGCAACATGCCTTCTACACAAGTTCAGGAAGAGGACGAGATAGAGGAGGCCGTGGACGCAGCCAAGGAGGTGGTTGAACAAGTAATCAAAATTATGGCCAGCCAACAGCAGCAACAACAACACTCCCAGAATTCATAACAACAACAACACCAGGTGAAAGAGGCCAATTCAGAGGCAAGGGGAGTCAAAGAGGTCATGGAAATTGGCAAAGGCAGCATAATGATACACGTGGATGCTTTTATTGTGCTAAGCGTGGACATGTGCAAGCAGATTGTTATAAGAAGCAAGCTGACATGCAAAATGGAAAATTGCAGCAAAACAACTATGCGTCCTCCAGCAGAAACAATGAGGATAATGAAAGGTTGTTTGTTATGCAGCATGTCGTTAATGCCATGTCTGAAAATGTTGAAGCAGCACATAAAGATGATGTATGGTACGTTGACTCAGGTGCTTCGAACCACATGACAAGTCATGGGGAGTGGTTCAAGGAGATGAAAAACCTTGAAAGACCAGGTTTTGTGGAAATAGGAGATGACACTGCTCATCCAACTGCCCATGTTGGAGATATGCCACTGTCTATCTAGGATGGCAAAGTGAAGTACCTTGCAGATGTACTTCATGTTTCGAACATAACAAAGAATCTGGTTTCAGTTGGCGAGATGATTGAGCAGGGTTTGCAGGTTTGGTTTAACCCTGATGGTTGTTATGTTGAAGACTTTAAAGACAAGTGCAGGTTGGTTGCAAAAGGCAACAAAGTGGGCAGAATGTTTACATTGAATGTAAACATGCCTGAAGTGACTGCTGCGATGTTCACAAATGGTTCCAATTGTTCCAGACACAGACATTTGGCATAAGAGAATTGGACATGTGAATGTGCAAAGAATGAAGTCTATGCAGACTAAAGGAATTGTGACAGGACTGCCAAAGTTTAAAGTTGAAGGTATGCAAAAAATATGTGAAGCATGCCAATTTGGAAAGCAAACAAAGCATTTATTTCCACATAACAAAAATGTGAGTAGAAATGCACTAGATGTTGTGCATTCAGATGTATGGGGTCCTATGAAGACCATGTCTATGGGAGGCTGCAGGTATTATGTGACATTTATTGATGACCACACAAGGAACGTGTGGATATACTTCATGACGGAGAAGGGTGAGGTGTTCACTCACTTTCAGAATTTCAGAGTTATGGTTGAAAAGCAAACGGGGAAATATGTAAAGTGCCTAAGATCAGATGGAGGGGGAGAGTACTTCTCCAATGAGTTCTTTGAATTTTTGAAGAAGAATGGTATCCGGAGACAGTTTACATGCAGATACACTCCGCAGCAAAATGGAGTTGCTGAGCGGAAAAACAGGCACATTGCTGAGATTGCGCGAGCATTGATGGGAGAGAAGAATATGCCGCATAGCTATTGGGCTGAGACTCTTTCTACAGCAGTTTACATCATGAACAGGACTCCAACTGCAGCCATACATGATGTAACTCCAGAGGAGAGGCTTACTGGTGGTAGAAAATCTGATTTGTCTCATCTGAAAGTCTTTGGATGCATTGCATATGTGCATGTGCCAAATGAACTGAGAACTAAACTGGATCCAAAAGCTGAAAAATGTGTGTTTATTGGATATTCCCTTGAGCAAAAGAGATACAGGTGTTATAACCCTACTACACGTGAGTTGAGGGTAAGTAGGAATGTTGTTTTTTTATGAGATGAGCAGCTGGTTTATGCTGTTGAGAAAAAGAAGCTATTGGGGCTGATGTGAGTGGAAATGTGGTTGCCCAAAATGCAAGACAGCAATCACAGTCTTTGAGTGGACCAGGAGAGTCCTCATCTAGTGGTTCAGTTGATAGACCATGGAGTGGCAAGCTGCGTCATAATACCAGTCCTGCAAATATGATTAGTACATCACATAAAGGCAAAGAGAAAGTGGTTGAGCCCCTTAGTATGCCGGACATTTCTGCAGGGGATTCTCATGTTGATGGAGAGTCTAGTGGCTCAGAGATGAGCCTTGATGAGGATCTTGGGATACCTACAATGAGAACATCTGGTGTAAAGAAGGCTATGGAAGCCATGAATGCAAAGTTGCGAAGATCTGGGAGAGTGAAGAATCCTATGCAGAGGTTTACCTGTGAGATCCCTCTGCCCCCTCCGCGTACCGGACTCCCGCTGACAGCAGCGGAAGCATCCCCCTCATGCGTAGGGTAGGGTTTCTCACTCGGGGCCTCGCCCTCGAATGTCCGGGTACGAGACTAGGTTGGTGGTCACTCCGAAAACCGAAACCGAGAAAAATTCCCATGCCCGGAAAGCCGGGACGATTCCACCTTTTTGAATTTTCTTAACGAATTTTTCTAATGTGATCAATTCTAAGCTATCCTTCAACTGAATAAACTAGATAGAAGGAAACTATCACTGATATAATTTGATCATTTTAGTAAATTCAACGCTTTTTTCCTGATTAAGATCAGGCACAGTCGTTGATCCACTTATTTGAAAAATTTATCAGGGAATTGACTAACTACTCGAATCTTAGCGTAATCCTAAGATTTTTCAGTTTGATTATTAAAACTCCACTGATTCCAGCCTAACCCCATCCGGCCCATGGGGTAGCCACCACCCTGCACTGGAATCGGTAGATCCAAACAAATACTCACCCACCCATAATTGAAATGACATTCTTAACTTTAGCTTTAGAAAACAGAAACGCACACACTCCTCTTTAAAACTTTAATCTATAAAACAATCCATTGACATTCAATTTACGGGTTACACATGTCATACTTCAAAATTTCCATTGAGTCTTTGTTTCTCATAAAACAGTATCACTCCGGACTCTAGTTGAGACCAGCGAGTCTGCAACAAGATCCAGTGTGATGGATTACAATAAACATAGGTCCATCATATAATATCTTCCTCGACATATGCATGGATGTCCTCGGCACCGCGAGCCCGTGCATCGCCTGGTCAGAACCCTCCAGGATCCTCCTTAGGTGTCCTGGCACTTCACTCAGGGACCGCTTCATCGGCCCTCGTCCATCGTACCGGAAGCGCACCATTTTAACCATACCGAGGCTGGTCAAGACCTCGGCAGACTTTGCCGCATGAGCTGTCCCTCGAACACTCCCCCGCCAGCTGTTGCAACTGAACTTCCCTTAGATAAACATATATGCCAAATGTTCCCTCCAGCATTCTGGCGTAAGACAGTCTTTTAAGAAGGCAAGGTTTCTATGCAAGTTTACAGTTTTGATTTTGTTTGAATACCCTGAGTATATCTTAATCCGTATCTCAATACTTCTAGATCCAGGTTTCAATTCCAAACAGAATTCTTCAAATTCTGTTAACTTGATCCTCAGATCAAAATCAAAAGTCTTAACTTAGTTTAAGATTCGGTGGGTGATTTGAGTACATTTTCCCTGAACTGGGCACATCGTCATTGATTGGAACTGGCGAAGGAATTAGGTCTTGGTCAATAGTCTGAATCAGAGTTTAGGTCTGGAAAGGTTCTTCCTAAAATTATCTTTCTCGAAAGGTACTATTTCAATTTCTCTTTTTCTAAATTTCTTTCGACTAATATTTGTTTACAGATTTCAAAACGTGGATTTCTTGAGAGGAATAATCATTTACCTCGATTTTCGACTTCAATAGTTTTATCATTACCATCTTAGTGAATATGAAATAGTAGCATTTCTTTTCACAGATTATCATTTACCTCGATTTTCGACTTCAATAGTTTTATCATTACCATCTTAGTGAATATGAAATAGTAGCATTTCTTTTTACAGATTATCATAATAAAAATTTTCTTTTATGCATGAAAATCAATTATGATAAAAGTAACACTTTTATAATAAAAAATTATCTTTATGCATACTTTTATGCATGAAAATCAATTATGATAAAAGTAACACTTTTATAATAAAAATTTATCTTTTATGCATACATTTATGCATGAAAATCAATTATGATAAAAGTAACACTTTTATAATAAAAATTTATCTTTTATGCATACTTCTATGCATGAAAATCAAATATGATAAACATAACACTTTTATAATAAAAATTTATCTTTTATGCATACTTCTATGCATGAAAATCAAAAATGATAAAAATAACACTTTTGATATAAAAAATTTATCTTTTATGCATACTTCTATGCATGAAAATAAAAAATGATAAAATTAACACTTTTGTTATAAAAAATACTTCTATGCATACTTCTATGCATGAAAATCAAAAATGATAAAAGTAACACTTTTGATATAAAAATTTATCTTTTATGCATACTTCTATGCATGAAAATCAAATATGATAAAAATAACACTTTTATAATAAAAATTTATCTTTTATGTATACTTCCATGCATGAAAATAAAAAATGATAAAAGTAACACTTTTGATATAAAAATTTATCTTTTATGCATACTTCTATGCATGAAAATCAAATATGATAAAAGTAATACTTTTATAATAAAAATTTATCTTTTATGCATACTTCTATCATGAAAATCAAATATGATAAAAATAACACTTTTATAATAAAAATTTATCTTTTATGTATACTTCTATACATGAAAATCAAAAATGATAAAAATAACACTTTTGATATAAAAAATTTATCTTTTATGCATACTTCTATGCATGAAAATTAAAAATGATAAAAGTAACACTTTTGTTATAAAAAATTTATCTTTTATGCATACTTCTATGCATGAAAATCAAATATGATAAAAATAATACTTTTATAATAAAAATTTATTTTTTATGCATACTTCTATGCATGAAAATCAAAAATGATAAAAGTAATACTTTTATAATAAAACTAGATCTCTTTTATACAAATAATCAAAATGCATATTCTATGCATGAAAATGATACTTTAGAATATAGAAACCATAAGGATTACTCTTTTAGAATAATAAAAGATGAATTTTATTTCACTAATTTCTAAAAATTTCACCATAACCTCCTTTGTATGGCTGACCATTTTTCAAATTTTTAAGTCTTTAAAACTAATTAAAAGTGCACCAAGAGTATTGAAATTATCCTAAAGCAAATATTTTTTCACTTAATTAAGACAAACATTATAAAAACTTGACTTTAATCATTAACCATTCACCTAGGATAGAGAATGGTTGGTTTTGCTAGAGAAGAGAGGGGAATGCCTTTTTGTAATGAGACATAACATTATTTGCAATTTTAGAGAAGACATAAAGCATAAAAACCATTTAAAACCATAAAATAAGTGTAAAAAGAGAAGAATCAGCAACTTACTAGTGATTTTGAGAGCTTTCCTTTGGCTTGATGGTTTGAGGGTTCAACTCTTGTTTGTAACAAGAGTGGCCACCAATCTTTGGAAGAGGGAAATGTCAAAAACTAGTGAATTATTAATAAATTCACAGTTCTTGGCTTGTGAGGAGTAGAGTAACAGTGCATAAAACACTATTGAGTTTCAACAAAGGGGAAGGCTTCTATTTATAGGAAAAAGTGAGCTCCTAACCAAACAAACTGATTCTAGAATTTTCCAATTCAGTTTGGTCAATTTTTGACCATTTTTAGGTCAGTTGAGCTAACTTTTTGGAACTAGACTTGAATTAGGAGAGATAAAATATCTCAATTTTTTAAGATTGAAAACTCAATTGCACATGTGAAGTAGGCGCCTCATTCATGAGGGGAAAATCCCCATGCAGAGGTGTCAAAAATGCATCATTACTTCTAAATATCTCTCCTTTTTAACTATTAGCCTTGTCCTTAGTCAACTCTTCATCTTATGTGAGTATTTACTCATTTCTGGGGGATTTTTCTTTTATTTCTTCATTTATCTCCTCCTTACATTTGGATGAATCTTATTGGTCCATAGGAACCTTAATTTAAATTTTCGAAAAAATCTTCACTCCTAGGATAATGCCTCTTGAACAGATTGTACTTAATTTCTAATGCACCTTTTGAAAATCTTTTTGAACTTCTGTTTTAGGGAAACTTATTTTAATAAGATGAGATATTTTTCTATCGAAAAATATTAAAATTCTGAATATTCTCTCTCTAGAATATTTTCTCTCTCTAGGCTAAAACAATTAGAAACAAGATCTTTTATAGTTCTGAAGAGGGATTTGATTACACGGGAAGATGCTGGACATCTTGAGAGGCTGGGGAGGAATCTTACAGGTTTACCTATGATGGTTATGTGGCACATCACTATGCATACATGGCAAAAGTTGTACAAATTGTACAGCCCAAATGCATTGATGAGGCTGTTGGAAATGTGTGTTGGGAGACAGCTATGGATGAGGAGATGGATGCACTATATGGAAATGAGACTTGGGATTTAGTGCAATTGCCTGAAGGCAAGAAAGCCATTGGTGGATGCAAGTGGGTATACAAAGTAAAACATAACAGTGATGGAAGCATAAGCAGGTACAAGGCTAGATTGGTAGCCAAAGGATATGCGCAGACATATGGCATTGATTATGAGGAAACTTTCAGCCCAGTTGCCAAGATGGCAACATTGAGAGTTGTGATAGCAGTGGTGGCTGCGTGAAAGCAATGGTCTTTACATCAGATGGATGTAAAGAATGCATTCTTGCATGGGGATTTGCAGGAAGAGGTGCATATGTTGCAGCCACCTGGTTATGAGGATGTGAGTCACCCCAAGCATGTTTGCAAGGTGAAGAAAGCCTTGTATGGCTTAAAACAAGCACCAAGTGCATGGTCTGACAAGATTTTTGAATATCTTGTCACTATTGGCTTTCATGTAGCCAATGCAGATTTCTCGCTATATGTGAGACACAGTGATAGAGGGGTTGTGCTTGTTGTCATCTATGTGGATGACCTGATCATTACGGGGGAGACCATGATGTAGAGATCTTTGATGTAAAGATCTTGTTTAGACAGAAGTTTGAGATGAAAGATCTGGGGGAGCTCAGATATTGCTTGGGCATTGAGGTGATTAGGTCACCACACTGCAGAGACAGTATGGCTTGGACATGTTGTCCAAGTATGGTATGATAGGCTGTAAGCCTATCTCAGTGTCATTGGATCAGAATGGCAAGCTGAGTGTAGATTTAAGAGAGATTTTGGAGGATCCTATTATGTATAGGCGCATAGTAGGAAGCTTGATATACATGACGATCACCAGGCCATATTTGAGCTATGATGTTGGGTTCTTGAGTCAGTTTACGCAGGTTCCTCGGATGCCGCATTTGGATGCATTGAGACGCATACTGAGGTATGTGAGGTCTACTTTGCATTGTGGACTATTTTATGAAACTAGGACAGAGATATGTGTACATGGGTACACAGATGCTAATTGGACTCGTAGTATCTCAGATAGAAGCAGCAAGAAGCAGCCTACGGTTGCCCTATCCAGTACGGAGGCCGAGTACAGAGGAGCTGCTATGGCAGCATAGTGTCCAAACATCTAGTATGTGGTGTTACAACTTTCAAAATTCATGCATTGCCTAGCCACTAAGCATTGGTGGGTAGTTAAACATATATTTAGATACTTGCAAGGAACTCAAGGTCTTGGATTATGCTACACGTCTTCAACGATTTCGATTGAGTAGAAAATTATGATACATGACAGTTCACATGTGGAAACTATTTCTTTTTTGGTAATTTGTGCATATCTTGCTAAGCAAGAAACAACCAACTATGGCAACATCATCATGTGAGAAGATGAATATAGAGTAGCATTCACTGTGATAGTTAAATGTGTATGATTGAGAAGATTGATGAAGGATCTTTGTGTCCCTTCAAACACCCCTAATCATATTCTCACAGAGTGCATTGGCAATTACAAAGAATCCTGTCTTTCATGACATTACTAAATGCCACATTGAAGTGCATTATCAGTATGTCAAAGAGAGGCTCCATGTAGGAGAGATCAATCTGATCTATTGCAGTGCACATGATAATGTGGCAAATCTTGGCAACAATGAGAGTTGTGATAGCAGTGGCTGCGTCAAAGCAATGGTCTTTACATCAGATGGATGTAAAGAATGCATTCTTACATGGGGATTTGCAAGAAGAGGTGTATATGTTGCAGCCACCTCGTTATGAGGATGTGGGTCACCCCGAGCATGTTTGCAGGTTGAAGAAAGCCTTGTATGGCTTAAAACAAGCACCAAGAGCATGGTCTGACAAGATTTTTGAATATCTTATCACTATTGGCTTTCATGTAGCCAATGCAGATTTCTCCCTGTATGTGAGACATGGTGATAGAGGGGTTGTGCTTAGGGGAGATTTGCATCACGTGGCCGTGGTAATGGTTGTGGTGGATGGCAGGACGACAGGTCACCACAATAGAATTTTCAGCCTACATATGGTGCTAGAGGTGGTCGTGGATATACACCTCAAAGAGGCAGAGGTAATCCTCATGGTAGAGGATGATGTTGGCAAGGCCAACAAACATCTATGCAAAATGTGGAATGCCATTACTGTGGGAAATTTGGTCATATGGCACGTGATTGTTTTCGCAAACAAAATGATTTGAGAGGGGGTAGAGCACAACATGGTGGTGGACATTATGCACAACATGGTGAAAATTATGCATCAAGCAGCAATGATGGTAGTGCAAATCACTTGTTTGCCATGAAACATGTTGTGGGATTTATGATGTCGAATGGTGAAAATGATGACACTTGGTATATGACTTGTCATGGTGAATGGTTTGAGCATATGAAACCTATGGATGTGAAAGGTTATGTGGAAACAGGAGATGATGCCCAACATGCTATCACACATGTTGGAAGTGTACCATTGGTTATGCACAATGGTGAAACAAAATCTATGGCAGATGTCTTGTATGTGCCTTCTATTACAAAAAGTTTGGCCTCAGTTGGTCAAATGGTGAAACAGGGTTTACAGGTTCGTTTCAACGAGCATGGTTGCTTCGTTGAGGATTTCAAAAATGGATGTAGAGTAATTGCCAAAGGCAAGAAATAAGGCAGGTTGTTTAAGCTGGATGCTGGGATTCCTGAGTTGAAATTAGCCATGTTCTCTAAAAATAGGCCCCCTCACCCCCCATCCCAGGACCACCAACCCAGAAGAGCTCGCAGAGCAGCTGCAGAGGCCACCAAAAAGGTCGTGGAGGAAGAGCTACAGAAACATGATTTTTTCAACAAGAGCCTCTTTGAAACACCCCTCCAAAACTCTTCAACAAAATGCTATCATATGTAGAGGCAAGCCCCTCTTCCCCTAGCGCTACACAAAACATAGTCAAGTTACACTCTCTGTTGGGCACACTCGGGTAGCTTCCATTCTAGTTAGGCTTATGCAAAGATCATACATGCGTCCCATGGAGATGTGCCAAATTTTGCGCTCGGCTTCTCCCATATGGCATGAGAACTCATCACATAGATGACTGACTGTATTTATCGTGAGGGAGGTGGCCCAGATGTCATAGAGAGAAATGCTACTATCCAAAGCCCAAGAGTGAGTTTTGTCTGAGGACCTATACCAAACAAACCTCTAGTACATGCAACTGCAAAAGAAGTTTGATGAGAGAAGATGGAGAAGTTGGGGAATGCCATTACCCGCGCATCATTGAGCTCTAGTAGTAAGTTACTCAAGCCCATGCAACGACCGAAAGGGCCCATCACGAGCTCACTATCATTGAGGCCCTGCATCAAAATGCACAGAGTCAGGCCCCCAGACTATGAAGGACACTCTTGCATGCACTCAGACAAATTTTGTCAAGCATCGAGAGCTTACAGAGGCCACAATCCGTACTTTGCAAGAGTAGCTCAAAGATGCTGAGGCCTGGGTAGCACAGCCTCCTCCCACACCCTCTGCTCCCTCCTCTAGCACCTTAGACAAAAAGGTGCACGCCTTGATGGAAACAGCGAAACGGAGCTCCCCATCTTGGCCCTCCCCCCATAAACTCCCTACCAGCTTGTCAATCTCTAATTCCGGAGCATCCGTCTAAACCTCTTACAAAATAACCTCTACATGACAAGCCGGTCTCTTGCCCCAACACTTCACATACACCCCCACCAAATTCCCCATCGCTAGTGTAACATTGATCCCCCACTTCTTCTTCCAAGGGTTTCTCTCATTCTAGCACCCTCATGACTTTTTTGAGCTCCCCCCTTAGGACCCTCTCCAGGCTATTTTGACAAGCTAGAGACATCTCCTTTGCTTTGGGTTTCCCTCCAGCCCTGCCTACCCAATGGACTTGATTGACTTATCGGTCCTAGAAGGCCTAGGCCCCCACCCCTACTCTTCTCAGATCTCCACAGGGGCACTCCAATATCTTCAGACAGTTGGGTGGTATGTAGTCAAGATCGCAAATATTTCTCTTCAAACTGACCCCCTCCCACCATACTCTGCAGATGGCTTGCTAGTTCTCTGCCCCACAGGTGTTTTGTGTAGATTGAGGTGATGGCAGCCACTGGCATTTTCTAGTTTGATGATACCCATGTAACATTCCCATGGGAGTTCTTCGCTCTAACGAGGCTGCCCACTGCTATCAAATTCTTTCATGATGATCACAGCCCCAATGATGTTACTAAAGCTCGGATGACAATGACAGAGGTGATGATGGGAAGGGTAGCTTGCCACCTCCACCCCCCAGAATGTCTTCTCCCCCACCTCCCCCTCCCCCACCCAGTTCATCCTTCACACCACCAAATCACACCACCAAATAATCAACCCCCCACCATCACCACCCCCCTCAAGCACCTTTACCTTTCCTCTTTTTCATGCACCATCTTCTTCTCCCCCCCTTCATTTCCCCATTCCACCACCATCACCCACATCCCCCTCACCTTCCTTATCCCTTCACTTAGGAATGCATACCGCATTCAAGGATATACCCTCCACATCTGCTGAACCCCCACCACTTCTCGATGCCAACCTCACCACCAAACCCTCAACATCACAACCCCTCCACCCTCGTCTCACCAGCTCAGCAAACCCCCACCCAAACCCTCGAAGAAGGGGAGATCCTGCCACCACCCCCATCTGAGCATGAGGAGGTCGACCCTCTGCTTAACCCCCTAAACTGGCGCGATCCCTTGGACTACATGGAGTTTGAGCGGGCTATAGCTATACTGATCAGTCTTGCCAACTCCGGGCTGAGAGCCACTTACCCGCATCACCGACCGCCTCGACATCAACTTCCTTCGTCCGTACCTCAATGTGAAGCATCATCAATGGCAATGTCACCACCCACCCCAAACCCGTGGTGGTTATCAATGGCCACCTACCGCTTCTCCCCCCATAATGTTTGATCTTATGGGCGAGCAACCAGGCTGGTGGCGACCATTCCTTGCCAAACTATTTATTTGGGAGACCTATTGCAACGCGCCCCGCGCATTGAGGATTAGCCCCGACTTCCTCCCAATTCACCCCACCGATGGGTCTGGAGCATCTTTCATGATGACAAGCAGTAAAAGAACCCAAAGATAAAGTTCAAGTTTCTGTGGTCCCCCCCCACCGCGGGGTCCGCAGCACAGCATCCCTGCACTGAAGAGAATATGGTCTGGTGCTTCCACGAGTTCATCCGCCCCGCCCACTACTACAACCAGGTCCCTGACCCAGCCATAATCACCAACATTCAGTTCTTCAATCTTATCATCATGCTATTGGAGTCATTTTCGAATTGGGACCATTACTTTGAAGGTGCCCAAGGTCTCTCTTTTGACATTAATAAAGGGCCCACCCTCAAGTAGCTCTTTGGCCATTACGAGCGAGTTATGTGATTGCCTGCTTGGCGACTTAAAACTTTTGAAGACATGATGGAGAGCACGTTTTGGGCCAACTCTATCGGGTCTTCCATCGAGCCCCTCCCACTCCTACCTTGCGCCGAGATTTCATTCGCACCTACTCCATATACTACAGATAGATAAGCTAGTTCTAAGGACCGGACCTGCTTTAGGGAGGAGGTATGTTAACCACTTCGGTTAACATGACCTTTTGTGTGGCTACTACGCTGCTTTTGTAACTTATCTTTTTGTAACCGCATAATGTGTTGATTGTATATGAGACATGGGATGACTGAGCTTACGACATGTGTAACGCTGGTCATGAGGAATTGATGTACATAGGGCTAGTAAAACTAGGAAGACTAGTTTTGGGCCCCCACTTGTAATTGGGCGGTCGGACATTCTAAATATGAGCTCATGTATACAAGACATTTTATGAAATATGAAAAGGGACGATCCCATTTGTCTCACTTGAGTTTGCCTTCTCTCTCTCTTTCTCTCATTTGAGCTTATGGTTTCTTGCTTGCTTGTGTGGTTTCTTACTTGCTTTGATTGTTGGTGTATGTGAGTAGGAATGGTAATGCTCTCTCCTCTCTCTCCTTCTCTACCTTCTCATTGCTATCTACCATGTCTTATTTGCATACTAGTGGCATGAGGTAGAGGTTGAACTCTCCATAGATCCTTCCCTCTTGCTCTCTACCTAGCATTGGATCTCTTCTCTTAGGTGACACAAGGAAGTGAGCCCCTAGAAGCTTCATATCAAGGAGTTAACCCTCATAGGGTTGACCAAGTGCTATTCATCGGATTCGACTCTTGCATGCATATTTCTCTTCTCTTTGCTCTTGTCTATGCAAGGTATTATGTTATTCCTTTAACAACAGCCACAACATTCTGCTGTGGTGTATAAGGAGTAGTACACTAATGAGAAATGCCATGGGACAACATGTGGTAGCAAAGAGCTATTGGTGGGCTGTGAAGCTAAACTCTAAACCCTAGGCACTGTGTTCAAGACAACAAGGCTCTGATAGCAATGTTGGATGTGAAAGAAGATGCTCTACTGCCAGACTCACAGACAAAACATGCACACAAGCTTAGAGAGCGAAAGAGATGATAGCGATATCTGGAATGTACTCACAATAGATAATGAGCAAGTGGAGTACAACTCTAGTAGCCCTAGCAATAGGACTAACATGGCTGCTAACACACTAAGAGTGTGTTCTCATAGGGAAAAAACCCCTCCAAGCAGCATAGGGTAAAAAGTGCCTGTGACTTTGTCCACACCTAAACTTCCTGGAGTTAGAAGGCTAACATTGACACATCACCAATCACGTCACTAAAATCATACCTATAATTGCCATGTCATGAATCACGCTTAAGCAACATGCCATTGATCATTGATCATGCGGTGATTGCCACATCAACAAATGGGTGGTTGCAAGATGAGGTTATCTAGTTTCATGTCGTGGGCGCCCTTGGATTTAGCTGGAAAACAGGCATTTTTTCAAGAAGAATAGCCAATCTCTCATAGTTAGCCAAGGAGTTTCACTTCAAGGTCTTCTAATGAAACATCATATGCAAAGTTGGGGACCTAAAACTATAATCTACCAATAATTGCAAATCCCCTTTTCTTTGGGAACCAAGTTTGTATACAGGCCCTGTCCTAGGTTTAGACAGGTATAGTGAATGTGAGTAAATTGCCTATAACTTTTTCATTATTACTCATATGATGTTCCCACTTTGCATATCACAAATACAAATAACATAGAGCTTAACTTGATTTATCGAGTAATTTTTGATGTGTTCTACTATTTTCTATATTATTTAAAAGATATTAGAATTGTTAAAAAACATACTATTTTATCCTCCCACCACATCTACCATTTAAAATGCTCAAATTGTATGGATCTAGTGATGATTAGATTGGGAAAGATTAGTATAATGTGGGTATAAGGTAAAATTACAAATCTAACGGTTTGATTTTTGTAGATTTACTTTGGAAAATTTATTATGACTGTTAGAGGCCCATTAAATCAATAGTAATTTAATTCTAGAAAATTAAATATTGAATCTTTCAATCTAAAAACTCAAGGGATCAATACTCTTGTTGCCATGAATTTATTAAAAAAATTTGGCTTGATTTGAGTATGGGAAGGTCCATTTTCAATCCTCCCATGTGAAAATTCCCATATTGTGTCCACTCTCCCCTTTTCAAGTCTAAAACCAATCCTAGTTAGGTTTGGAAATCTAGGCTTGGTAAACTTCACAGCTTAGGTTTCATTCCATGTGTGAGGCTTGGGTAGGCACAAACCTTATATATGCATGCCACTTTATGTCCACGTGAGCATCGAGAGGATCCACATAAGCAGCTTGCCACCTCCACCCTCCATGTCAACATGGTCAACCTAGTTGACTCCCCACCTCATCATCCTAGTCATCATTAATGCCACATCATCTTACCACCTTTGCATGCCACCTCGCACATGGTGACATGGCATGCCACATCATGGAATTGCCACATCAACCATAATAGTGCCACATGTCAAGAGAATGCCACGTGTCATGCACGCTTGTGACACGTGGCATCTCCTTCCCACCTCCCCTCTTTTTTCAAAAACATATTTTTGGAAAAGTTAATTTAGTAATTTAGAGAAATAGAATATAGAAATTTAAATAATAAAATATATATAACTTATTAAATAAAAGAATTTAAAATCACTAATTTTAAAAGATTATATTTTGGGATTAGATCAATAAAAATATTATTAAAGATCATATTATTAATTTTAAAAAAATAAAATTTTTAATTTTATATTTCTTGAAAATTTTTTATGTAGAATAAACCTTTGAATAAAATTTGAAAAAAATACTTTATTTAAAAAAAGCAGTTATATAATTATAAAATAAAAGATATCTTTAAAGATATATTTATATATCTAGTAATGATAAATATTTAGACTTGTTAATAAATATTATAAATAATATTAATTTTTAAGTGGATAATAGTTTATCTTTAATTATCTTTATGTTTATCTTAGTTATCCAATCAATCTTAGATAGGAAATCCAATGAGATTTGAAGTGGATAACCTATTTTTCCTATATAATCACACATCTCTAGTACTATCCCACACTTATCTCTAGTACTATCCCATCATTGAGCCTTTATAATATTTTCTCTCTCAGCTTCCTTGAGAATGGGTTCTCAAAGTTGTAGGAGTCGGAAACGTGATAGGACTAGACTCCCCCCCATCCACTAAGTTCAAGAGGAGGAGAGGAGAAGGGTTGCTCGTGAGAGAAAGAGAGAGTGGAGAGCACGTCAACAAGCAACACCTTCCGTTGGCGATGATCCAAGCCTTGCTCCTCCTCTTCCACTTCCTCTCCCTTCGCCCTCTTCCCCCCCACTACCCCTTAGTTTAGATAATCCACATGAACCCGCCCTTCTTGAGTCCTCTCTTCTACAAGAACCCACCCCCCTCCTTTGGGCGCCCTTCGTGTGGATAGGAAAGAACTATCAAAGTCAGGGGCACATCGTCGTGCCCATGCAATCTTCCATTCCTATTTCAAAGACCTCACGTCTTCATCACAGGCATGTGTGCTTGATGCTTTGATTGATCTGCCCAACATGGCCAACTGCAGGGCGCTTTCCGACATTGGAGGTCGAAGAGAGAGGAGAGCTGGCATGGCGGTGCTACAAAGTGTTCGTCATTCCTATATAGTTAACAAGAAGAGGAACTCTGCGGACGCTTTGGCTGCTCGACGGGCTATTGTGGCAGTCATAAGTAGCTCCCAAATGAAGGGTAAGGTTAGTGCCACATCTCGCATCCTTTCCATAGCACCACACGCACTTAGAGTTGGGTCTATTAGGCGACAAAGTTTAGATGCCAATGAGGTTGGTGCTATGTGGGCGAGTAGTGGTCGTGTAGCTAGGCATGATTGCCTACTAGATGAAACCACTAGAACCTTGATAGAAAGTTTTTGGGAGGAGAATTGTCGTGCATCGCCAGTTTTCAAGAAAGCTTTGCATAAGAGAGTGACAAGAGGAGTGTTCATTGAGCACGGTGCTTGCTTTCTTGAAATGACCCAAACTGAGTTGTATTCTCAGTTTGTGGCTTCGTATCCAGAGCTTAAAATTGGGCAAAGGTCATTTGAGGGGTGTAAGCCTTGGTTTGTGAGGTACTCACGTCAGCGTGACACATGTTGTTGTCGCTGCCATGTTGAGTTCAAACTTTTTTATGATGTGTTCCATTCTCTTAGTGGGCATAGAGAGTTGCCTCGTAGTCCACGTGATTTCATCCACTCTCTTTTGTGTGCACGCACGGAGGATGCCCAGTTCCATAGGATGCCTTGTGTGGAGAGCAACATCATGTGGTTCACTTGCACATCTACAGATGGTAGATCTTGATGCAAGTGACCAAGAGATAGTGGCATGGCAACGTTATGAGTATGTGACACACCAGCTCCAGAGTGGTGTACAGTCCAGGAAGTTGCAGCTCGTGGACAAACATACACCACGTTGTCACTTCAAAGCCACATTTAGGGAGCAGATCTACCCCTACATACGGCACAGTCATTGTGCCAAGTGGCAGGATCGTCAGTTCCGAGCATGCCTAGCAGAGTTTCCTATTGGTGTGGTCGTCTCTGTGATTGATTTTGCAGAGAACTACACTTTCACACCTTTTCAGGAGATACAATCTGAGTATTACTTCTCAGAGCAGGTAATGGTTATATTTTGTAATATTTGTTTTATGTTTGAGCTACATTACTTAATTGATTTTTTGTGTCCTAAACGTATGTATTGCTTACCTCACCAGGTTGCTATTTTGGTCCACATTAGCTATCGACATGCAGAGGCTCATGTAGATGGGATAGCAAGTACCCCCGAGACCCGTGTCATTATTCGAGAGTATCATTTCTATATCAGTGATGATCGTTCACATGATGCACATTTTGTGCAACACTGTTTTCGTCTCCATGACGATTTTTTAGGAGATTGTGGGATCAGACATGTCCAGCGATGGGTTTGGTCGGATGGTTGTGGCACACAGTTCAAGTCATCACGTCAATTATATTGGCTCTACAGGTAGTACTTATGGCTTTCTTACATTTACAATTAAACTAAATTCACTAGAACATCTTAAAGAAAACAATAACTAAGACTATCTTTTATGGATTTATAGGTGGCATGTGCAGTCTAGTATCCCAGTGATTTGGTCATTCTTTGAGACTGGTCACGGGAAGGGTGAGCATGATGGTGCGGGCGCGTGTGTGAAACGTGCCTTGAGGCGTCATCAGCTGCGACAGGATGCTCAGCGGTTCAGAGATGCGGGCCACGTAGTCGAGTGGTGCTCCCAACATTTGTGTGTGGGAGTGCAGCATCATCGTACCCCAAACGTGATGCTCGGATTGTTAGGAGATTTTTTTGGCATGTGGATGGTGGCATGATTGACCGTAGAGCCTCCCATGATTGTGACACAGTACCTGGCACCTTGGGCTTACATTCCATCAGGAGCACGTGCATGGCGGCCCCCACGATTTACACACGACGGTTTGCATGCTTCTGTGGAGCATGTGTGGATGGCGATTGGTCACATTGTGCCTCGAGAGGATGGGCAGATGCATGGATACAGACATTCCTCTCCCCCGAGCATCCTTCACATCCACCAGTGGTGTCTGATGAGCACACAGGTCCTGCGTTCATGGTCAGTTATGATGACCTGACAGATTTGCTACAGGAGGGTGATGTATTTGCTGTTATTGCCAGTGAGGGAAATAGCGAGGGAGTAGACTACTATTTGATGAGTTGCACTAGGCCAAAGTGCATGCTTGACCAGGATACAGTGGATGATCATGGGTTTTCTTATGACGCCCATAGCATGATTGTGGCAGGCCGGTTCTACCAGCATATTCGACTTCATCGGGGGAGTTCCAGCAGTGGAAGTGGGAGTTAGAGGCATTTCAGTTCTCTCATCTAGTGGTTGCTACCAGGCTCACTCTTGTTCGAGTACAGAGCCGAAAACACAGTTCTCACCCTTGTTTTCGGCTTCGAGTGGATGACCATGAGAGCATTCTAGAGCAGTTGAGAGCTAGAGAGGGTGCTGCTGACTAGATCTCTATCTTGATAGTGACTAAACTCAGACTAGCTGGGTTAGCTCACTTACATTGTACTTAGATTTTTGGGCAGTGACTAACCTCAGACTATCTGGGGTAGCTCATTTTCATTCTGATGTACTTATTTGATGTTTATATCATTATGAGTTTTCTCATTATTGAGTATCATTACATTTTAGTTGATGTTCTTGATTTTATTATATTTTTTAACACTTTGGCTATCATATTGTTTGTTGAAAATCTCCATGCCATCGTACCCAAACATGCTCTGATGGGGACCAAACTTTGCAAGCATGGGGAGGGGACCCACCCCCACATGCTTGCAAAGTTTTGTTACAATCAGAGCATGTTTGGATTGGTAATTAGCGCCCAGTCCGGTTTTTTCAAGTCTCTTGGTGCTCAAGAGGCCATGGAAAATCCAGGCCTTCCCCATACCATCGCACCCACCAAACATGCTCCGATAGGGACCAAACTTTGCAAGCATGGGGGGGGGCCCACCCCCACATGCTTGCAAAGTTTGGTCACAATCAGAGCATGTTTGGATTGGCAATTAGCGCCCAGTCCGGATTTTTCAAGTCTCTTGGTGCTCAAGAGGCCATGGAAAATCCAGGCCTTCCCCATACCATCGCACCCAAACATGCTCCAATGGGGACCAAACTTTGCAAGCATGTGGGGGGTGGGTATGCCTTCTACACAAATTGACCTAGAATCAATTTGACTGGGGCGCAGCTTCATTTCTCGTTGATTTATTCTGCATAACCCTGCGTTGTCCTTTCAATCGCTCTTTCCATTTCTGTTTCCAACTTTCTTTGTGGGTCCCTCAGGCTCCTTAAACGGCTTGGCTTGTTTGCTCGGAGGAAAAACACGTGTTTCCATTCATTACCGGAAAAAGACAAAAACGATCTTAGTGGCTCAGTCGATCTTGGATCTTGCTCAATAGATCCTATCTTTGCGTATCTCACTGCGTTTGTTTAACTGTGCGGGGGTCCCCCCCACATGCTTGCAAAGTTTGGTCCCCATTGGAGCATGTTTGGGTGCAATGGTATGGGGAAGGCCTGGATTTTCCATGGCCTCTTGAGCACCAAGAGACTTGAAAAATCCGGACTGGGTGCTAATTACCAATCCAAACATGCTCCGATGGGGACCAAACTTTGCAAGAATGTGGGGGGGACCCACCCCCACATGCTTGCAAAGTTTTGTCCCTATCGGATCATGTTTGGGTATGATGGTATGGGGAAGGCCCGGATTTTCCATGGCCTCTTAAGCACCAAGAGACTTGAAAAATCCGGACTGGGCGCTAATTGCCAATCCAAACATGCTCTGATTGTGACCAAACTTTGCAAGCGTTGCAAAGTTTGGTCACAATCAGAGCATGTTTGGATTGGCAATTAGCGCCGAGTCCGGATTTTTCAAGTCTCTTGGTGCTTAAGAGGCCATGGAAAATCCGGGCCTTCCCCATACCATCATACCCAAACATGATCCGATAGGGACAAAACTTTGCAAGCATGTGGGGGTGGGTCCCCCCCACATTCTTGCAAAGTTTGGTCCCCATCGGAGCATGTTTGGGTACGATGGTATGGGGAAGGCCCGGATTTTCCATGGCCTCTTAAGCACCAAGAGACTTGAAAAACCCGCACTGGGCGCTAATTACCAATCCAAACATGCTCTGATTGTGACCAAACTTTGCAAGTATGTGGGGGGGACCCACCCCCACATGCTTGCAAAGTTTGGTCCCCATCGGAGCATGTTTGGGTACGATGGTATAGGGAAGGCCCAGATTTTCCATGGCCTCTTAAGCACCAAGAGACTTGAAAAACCCGCACTGGACACTAATTACCAATCCAAACATGCTCTGATTGTGACCAAACTTTGCAAGCATGTGGGGGGAAGGCACGGATTCTCCATGGCCTCTTAAGCACCAAGAGACTTGAAAAACCCGCACTGGGCGCTAATTACCAATCCAAACATGCTCTGATTGTGACCAAACTTTGCAAGCATGTGGGGGGGACCCACCCCCACATGCTTGCAAAGTTTGGTCCCCATCGGAGCATGTTTGGGTACGATTGTATGGGGAAGGCCCGGATTTTCCATGGCCTCTTAAGCACCAAGAGACTTGAAAAACCCGCACTGGGCGCCAATTACCAATTTAAACATGCTCTGATTGCGACCAAACTTTGCAAGCATGTGGGGGGGACCCACCCCCACATGCTTGCAAAGTTTGGTCCCCATCGGAGCATGTTTGGGTACGATGGTATGGGGAAGGCCCGGATTTTCCATGGACTCTTAAGCACCAAGAGACTGGAAAAACCCGCACAGGGCACCAATTACCAATCCAAACATGCTCTGATTGTGACCAAACTTTGCAAGCATGTGGGGGGGACCCACCCCCACATGCTTGCAAAGTTTGGTCCCCATTAGAGCATGTTTGGGTACGATGGTATGGGGAAGGCCCGGATTTTCCATGGCCTCTTAAGCACCAAGAGACTTGAAAAACCCGCACTGGGCGCTAATTACCAATCCAAACATGCTCTAATTGTGACCAAACTTTGCAAGCATGTGGGGGGGACCCACCCCCACATGCTTGCAAAGTTTGGTCCCCATTGGAGCATGTTTGGGTACGATGGTATGGGGAAGGCCCGGATTTTCCATGGCCTCTTAAGCACCAAGAGACTTGAAAAACCCGCACTGGGCGCTAATTACCAATCCAAACATGCTCTGATTGTGACCAAACTTTGCAAGTATGTGGGGGGACCCACCCCCACATGCTTGCAAAGTTTGGTCCCCATCGGAGCATGTTTGGGTACGATGGTATGGGGAAGGCCCGGATTTTCCATGGCCTCTTAAGCACCAAGAGACTTGAAAAACCCGCACTGGGCGCTAATTACCAATCCAAACATGCTCTGATTGTGACCAAACTTTGCAAGCATGTGGGGGGGACCCACCTCCACATGCTTGCAAAGTTTGGTCCCCATGGGAGCATGTTTGGGTACGATGGTATGGGGAAGGCCCGGATTTTCCATGGCCTCTTAAGCACCAAGAGACTTGAAAAACCCGCACTGGGCGCCAATTACCAATCCAAACATGCTCTGATTGTGACCAAACTTTGCAAGCATGTGGGGGGGACCCACCCCCACATGCTTGCAAAGTTTGGTGCCCATTGGAGCATGTTTGGGTACGATGGTATGGGGAAGACCCGGATTTTCCATGGCCTCTTAAGCACCAAGAGACTTGAAAAACCCGCACACCACTGGGCACTAATTACCAATCCAAACATACTCTGATTGTGACCAGACTTTGCAAGCATGTGGGGGGACCCACCCCCACATGCTTGCAAAGTTTGGTCCCCATCGGAGCATGTTTGGGTACGATGGTATGGGGAAGGCCCGGATTTTCCATGGCCTCTTAAGCACCAAGAGACTTGCAAAACCCGCACTGGGCGCTAATTACCAATCCAAACATGCTCTGATTGTGACCAAACTTTGCAAGCATGTGGGGGGAACCCACCCCCACATGCTTGCAAAGTTTGGTCCCCATCGGAGCATGTTTGGGTACGATGGTATGGGGAAGGCCCGGATTTTCCATGGCCTCTTAAGCACCAAGAGACTTGAAAAACCCGCACTGGGCGCTAATTACCAATTTGTGACCAAACTTTGCAAGCATGTGGGGGTGGGTGCCCCCCCCCCCCATGCTTGCAAAGTTTGGTCCCCAGCATGGAGATTTTCAACAAACAATATGATAGCCAAAGTGTTAAAAAATATAATAAAATCAAGAACATCAACTAAAATGTAATGATACTCAATAATGAAAAAACTCATAATGATATAAACATCAAATAAGTACATCAGAATGAAAATGAGCTACCCCAGCTAGTCTGAGGTTAGTCACTGCCCAAAAATCTAAGTACAATATAAGTGAGCTAATCCAGCTAGTCTGAGTTTAGTCACTATCAACAGCAACCCAATCAAAATCATCATCTCTAACTGCCGGTCGACGTGCGCGTCGAGGCTGCTGTGCACGTCGAGGAGGCTGTGCCGGCTGCGGGGGTCGTCGAATGTCTGCAGGGAGGTCTGCCTCAAAGGCAGGATCGTGAGTTGGTGCCGGTGTACTCGGGAGCTCACGAGTCCCAAAAGCTGCTATGGTCCTCTCTCTCTCTCTACGTCGTGCTAATGCAAGACGCCTCTGTCTGTAAACCCAAAATCTATAATCTGCAATGGTACGTGTCTGCCACTCTGCTCGTGTAAGCTCCTCTGCTGTAAGGACACGCTGCTCATGAGAAGCAGCACTGCTGCTAGCACCATCACCCGAGGTGCCACTACTAGGGCCAGCACCACCCACGCGCTCATATGCTGTGACCTGGCTCTCATGTAGGACTCTCTGGTAAGCGTCGAACTCATGTGAGCTCCACTCTATCTCAGGAGGCACCTCAGGCTCCTGGGCTCTATCGTCGAAGGCGTCGAGTCCCAAGTCCATAGCTGATGTAAAGTCGACAGGCCTGCCAGTCCTGGCATCTACTCGAACGAGGCCTGGGTGAAGATCATCGATGCCCAATACCCTGTACGTCGCTAGGTCGACGCGTGCACGGCAGGAGGGGCATGCTGAGAACCGGACTAGCTCCTGGGTGATGCAAGACAAGTGGAAAATATGTCCACATCCCAGGGCATATCCACCTGTACTATCAATGTCCTCGATACATAAAGAGCAGCACGCATCACGTAGGAAGGGTGGTGCATCCTGCGGGAGAGGTCGTCGAAAAACCTCTGTTAACAGGCCGTGGATATAAAGGTAGGTAAGGCACTGTCACGTCCGAGGATCTACGATACTCTCGAACATGCAGCATCAGCTGCTCTGCCCTGTGCTGGGCAATTTGCTCCATAATCTGATGATGCTGTGCCTTAGCTCTGGAGCTCTCTACCTCGGTCCGAGCCTACGCAAAAAAGTAAAGCATTAAAATAATTGATTAGTCTCTCATTAGGTATTACTTAAAGAAATTTATAACTTAGGACCTTAATTATAACTCTTTTACGTGCAAGAGAAACCTACCTGCTGGATGTCGGACTCTCTCAGATGCTGTGCCTCTGTAGTAGTTGCCTCTGCCATCTGTAATGCAGCTCTGAGGCGGTCAATCTCCGCTCTCGCCTCTACCAACTCCTGAGTGAGCCTCTCAGTGGTAGGTGTGGGAACCTACGTGACACAATCAACCATGCTGCTCATGTAAAAATATAGAAAAGTATATATAAACATGAAGATAAATGACCAAAAAAACTTAAGACGTAATATATATGTAAATACCTCCACATCTGTCGTCGGTATAGATCGTGAGAACAGGCGCACCACGTGCTAGATGCTCTCCGTGGTACTCCGTACGTCAATGCCGACCTGGGTGCCAAGAGCCTCTACTGTCGACAATGGCACAAATGAAGGATCTGTGGTAGGTGCTACACGAAGGGCTGGTGGAGGCCGCCTACCCTGGTCCTGGAGACGGCCTCGGCCAGCACCACCACCCGGACGATGGCTGGTGTAATCCACCTCCTCCCCTAAGACAAACTCCGCATATAACTGCTTTGCGAAGTATATGGGAATTTGGCGGTTGTTCGGCATCCTCCCATATGCGGCAACATATCGACTATAGATATGTGCCGCCATACGAGGATGCGAACACCGCGAAATAGTGAGGGGCTTGCCCGCCCCCCCAGGCCTCATCCCACGACTATCGAGGAAAAGATCTAGGTAGGCTCCATCCCTAATAGGAGCAAGATCACAGACTTGATGATATGTCAGGCCATGTGACACAGGAGCAGCGCGATGGTGGGCTATCCACTCATCTACATAAACAATATCGTGAAGGCTACGAAGGGACGCAAGCATCGCCTCCAAGTCTGCCACGATATGTAATGTAGACGGAGTGTCTCTAGCACTCCTACGGATAGCCGCTAACTCGCGGTCTATCTCCGCGATGAGGTCCACAATAGATGAGCGGCCCTCCTTGTGTGACTCCATGCTAAAACCTAAGCCAAATGTGAAGGGTCCAATGTGAAGGGTCTAATGTGAAGGGTCTAATGCTTAGTGCTAAGTAGCACTAATGAAGCTAAAAAACAAAGCTAATGGGCTCACTAATGCTAATCCAAATCAAGAGAGCAAGGAGAGTGAAAACGACTTGTGACAATGAGGCAAAAAAAAAGTTTTCCGGTTTTATAACCTCGATCGAGGTTCGGTAACATCATGCAATTTAGGGTTTGCAAGATTAACGCTCTGGATATTAGGGTTAGTGCAACATACGGCCAAGATACACACCTAATTTTAGGGTTGGGGAAGGATCGACGGCTGAGATTTGATATTACTATCTCGTTCGAGGTACATGGACGGCCACGATTTAAAGGCATTACCACGACAAGGTATCTCGATGGTCAAGATTCATTATATACCTCGATCGAGATATGTAAATGGCCGAGATCGCATCTTCCAACGTACGTGAATGGACGGTATAGATTGCATTTACGTATCTCGATCGAGATAATTGGACGGTGGATATTGCATCTACGTATCTCGATCGAGATATTTGGACGGTGCAGATTGTATCTCTGTATCTCGATCGAGATATTTGGACGGCTGAGATTTGATCTCAGTATCTCGATCGAGATATGGGGACGGTGGAGATTGTATCCCATTACCTCGAACAATGAATGGTCGCAATTTGATGTAAATTTCTCGTTCGAGATACGTGGACGATGGAGATGTGCTAGTCAAATATGCCTAGGGGGATACAGCGTGGCCCTGATGTGGATCCGAGTGGCATAGATATCTCGATCGAGATAATGTGGTGGCGGTGACATGTATTGGTGACATGGATGATGCTTGGAAACCCGGACCTGCTAGCGTGGCATTAGTTGGCATCTCGATCGAGATATGTCGATTTAGGCTCGGGAGGCACGTGTCGTCTTTTAATTCGCGGCACTATCACGATCGAGGTACTCCGCCCGAGATGCATGGATGTCCCAATTTTAGAGAGAGTGAACGAAAGTGAGTACCCTCATCTTGCAACCACCCAAATCATGATAACAAAACAAGACCATTTGATAAGATAGATATCTGAAACAGTGACTAGAGGTATCATGAAACTCATTTGAACAATCTTTGGACTGATTTGGGTGAAGTCCATCACCATGATTCTATAGAGGATCACGCGGCCATGATTCTCAACCCTACAAAATCACGTCAATTCATATCTTCAAAATGAACAAGAGAAGTGCTCAGGGATGTTCCTAAGGGCTTTATGATACTAGGGAAAGTTGTGAGTAGTTGATAATAACCTATAATTTTGACATGATTTTTATCATGATCACGCCTGTTGATTGATCATGATTCTACAGACATTTGCCCCATGATTCTGTAGAAACTTATCATTTATAGATCTAATAATTCCAAGTGTGTGTAAATCTAAAATTTTAGCCAATTAAAACCATTTCATGCACTTAAGTTTAGGATGGCTTCTTGGTGATGACATAGCCTATGATGATCGTGCATCCAATCAACTAGGATGGCTAACACAAAATGAGAAGAAAAAAGAGCTTTGGTGGCAGGAAAGGAGGAGAATGGTGAGGGGCCTAATTTGCACGGAAGGTTCCAAGCCATTTCAAATCCTTCAACATTGATGAAAGAGAAGTAGTTCACCTACCGGCACAATGTTCAAAGGGTGAGGTAGATATTATAGAGCTTGGTGATGAGGACCCCAAACTAGTATTCATTGTCATGGACCTAACCTTTCCAGGAGGAAGAGGTATTGATAACTCTTTTAAAAGAGTTCAACAATTGCTATGCTTAGAGCATTAAAGACATGAAGGTCATGCCACCAGAAGTGGTACAAAACACCATCCCTATTATGGAAGATTCAAGGCCACTCAAGTAGCATCCCTACCAAATGAATCCAAAATACTTAGTAATTGTAAAGGAGGAAATTGATAAACTCATTTCTTGCAAATTTCATTTACAAAATGGAGCACACGGATTGGGTATCACCAGTTGTGATTGTATCCAAAAACAAATGGGAAGCTTCGCGTGTGTCGATTTTTGAAGAAGGTGATTGTGGTCTAATTTTATGGCATATCTTTTGAACCATAAATACCTTTCTGCCTTGATAAAATATTTACCACTAGCTTGGATGATGAAAGGAAGGAAAGGTTTACAACATGTACTTGCAGACCACATGTCAAGAATACCTAATAAAGAAGCTGCCACCACTGGTGTTGATAACGAACTACCAAATGCTTCTCTATTAAAATTAGATCTGGTGTTGGAATGGAGTGAAGAAATCTCTGAGTATCTTTCCTATGGGTTTCCATAGGACAAGCCATTAAACAAGGATAGGATGCGAGATGAACTATTAAATTAACCACACCTTATCAGTAAACAGTTGGTCAATTATATAAACTAGGTAAGGATCATCAGGTGTTGAGATAGTGAGTTCCTCACCATTTTAGAAGAGGCTCATAGTGGAATCACTTGGACATTTTGTAGGCAAAGTAAAACAACAAGGAAGATCTTGCAAGCTGAGTTATGGTGGCCAACTATATTTGGTGATGCCATGGAATGTGTCTCTCGGGGGGTAAACACTCTCTATCACTTGCATTTAAGGCTTATTTTAAAAATCCCTTATTTGTGAAATTTTTCATGAATAAAAAATACCCTTTTTTTGTTCAACCTGTGAATACCCCCTTTAAATGGTACCCTTCTGTATGTAAAAAATGTGTAAAAAAGGGATTTTAAAATTCCCTTCTATTAAACCCACGTGCTACGCTTACACGTTTATGAGTGACCTCCCCCCCCACCCCCCACCCCCCAACCACCCCCCGCCCCCCACCACCGCCCCCCCGAGGAATGCGTCAAACACTGTGATGAATGTTAATACTTCACCATTTCCCACAGATAAGATAGAATGCCTTTGGTTTTGATCATTATGCAACAACCTTTTGAGAAATGGGGAATAGACTTCATTGGACCCATTAATCCACGTATGCATGACAAATGCAAGCTTGGTATATAATAGTGGCTACTGACTATTTCACAAAATGGGCAGAAGCAAAAGCTACTTGAAAGGTAGATGCTGCTAAATCTTTATACGAGCATGTCATACCCAAATTTGGGTGTCCCCTAGAGTTGGTCAGCGAGACGATTAGGGCTCCCATTTTATCAACGTGCTAATTGAACACCTGTTGAGACAAGATTTATGGTGGTACACTGTAAGTCATCACCTTACTACCCTCAAGCTAATGGGCAGGCAGAAAGTACTAATAAAGTCCCTTTTGGTATCCTAACCAAGACTGTGGAAGCTATCTAGAACAATTGGGAGAATAAGCTAACAGTAGCAATGTGGGCATATATGACTTCCTATAAGGTCGCTACTACAGGACAAACTCCTTTTCGTCTCGCCTAGGGAATTGAGTTAGGATACCTATGGAATATTTGTTGCCTAGCTTGGGGATAGCCATAAAATAATGTTAGAGAGAATGATTTGGTTGAGAGGTTGGTCGAATTGGAAAATCTTGATGAGACTAGAGTAATTTCTCTACCTCGCATGATAGTTTAGGCCAAAATGGAGGTTTGACCACAACTTAAAATCTAAAGAGCTAGAACAAGGAGACCTAGGGAGAGAATGCTTTAGTTGAGAGGTTTCTTGAATTGGAAAATGAGAATAGAGTAATTTCTCTACTTGAATGATAGTAGAAAATCTCAGGCGTAAACAATAACAACCTAAAATCTAAAGAGCTACAACAAGAAGACCTAGTACCCCCAGGGTGCAGTTTCGCATCAAGATCATTGATGGAATTGAGATGCAATGCTACATAAATGGTAGCAAACTTAAGAAATACTATGGGCCCTTATTAACCCAAGACGTGTTGGAACAAGCACGCAAAAAGAAACAAGAAAAGCTGAGACAAGAAAATTGTTGCATGAATACGGCATGATTCCTAGGACTAATTTGAAAAGATGCAGGGGGGAAGAGAGCTTGAGCTCTTGCAAGCACACACACACACTCACAAAACCCTAATAGAGAACACACAAGGTGAGGCTGAAAATCTTCTTCTTCTCTACTCAACACTCAACACACCATATACAAGAATAAGAGTACACATAATATGAAAGGTACTCAACCAATACATACACGGGTTCTCTATAGTGTGAACCTGACTAAATGAGCTAGCGCTATAACTATGCCGGTCTCTAGAATGGCTGTCACACAGCCTGTCATCCCACTGGCTGCATATCACCCAAGATCTCACCAACCATGCCAATGATGTAAGTGTGGGGCCTATCCCCGCCTCACTAGACGAGCTCGATATCTCAACACTCCCCCTCAAGCTCAACTCCATCTCATGTACACCAAGCGAAGCCCTGAATCTACGGAGCTTCTCTGTACCCAATGCTTTGGTGAAGATGTCAGCTACCTGATCCTCTGTGCTGACATAAACAAGGTCAAGGTCTCCTGCTAAGACCTTCTCTCTGACGAAGTGGTAGTGGACCTCTATGTGCTTCGTACGAGCATGAAAGACTGGGTTCCTGGCCCCAACTGTATACTGCTAATGTTGTCATAGAAAATGACAACTTGTCTATCCACTGATAGACCTAAATCTGCAAGTAGCCTTCTCAACCAAGCTACCTCACATGCTGTCATAGCAGCTCCTCTGTACTCGGCCTCTGTACTCGATAGAGCAACCGTAGGCTGCTTCTTGCTGCTCCAAGTCACAGCAGCACTCCCCAAAGAAAACATGAATCCACTGGTAGATCTTCTATCTGAGATACTACCAGCCCAATCAGCATCTGTGTACTGATGTACACATATCTCTGTCCTAATCTCATAGAATAGTCCACAATGCAAAGTAGACTTCACATACCTCAGTATGCGTCTCACTGTATCCAAATGCGGTTTCCGTGGAACCTGCATAAACTGACTCACCAACCCAACAGCATAGCTCAAATCTGGTCTGGTGATCGTCATGTAGATCAAACTTCCTACTATACTCCTGTACATAGTAGGATCCTCCAAGATCTCTCCTGAATCTGCACTCAACTTGCCATTCTGATCCAATGGCACAGAAATAGGCTTACAGCCTGTCATACCATACTTGGAAAAGATAAAATTGAAGAATGAACTTCATACTGTGGAGAAAAAGAGCATGTCTGTGAATGATTATGCGTTGAAGATAAAGGGTATTGTGGAATCCCTTGCATCTATTGGTGTGTCAGTAGATGATGATGACAAGGTGGAAGTCTGTCTACGTGGTCTCGGGCCACAATACAAGGCGTTCAAGACGTCTATTCAGACTCGGGAAAACATTCCCAACTTTACAGATTTGGTGTCTATGCTGATTATCGAAGAGAAGAATTTGGGTGAAGACCAACAATCTTCACAAAGCAAAAACAGTTCAGAGCAACAGGCCTTCTACATGAGTTCAGGAAGAGAATGAGGTAGAGGAGGTTGTGGACGCGGTCAAGGAGGTGGCCGAACAGGTAATCAGAATTATGGCCAGCAGCAGCAGCAACAACAACAGTCCCAGAATCAACAACAACAACAACAACACGCAGGTGGAAGAGGCAAATTCAGAGGCAGGGGGAGTCAAAGAGGCCGTGGAAATTGGCAAAGGCAGTATAATGATGCACATGAATGTTATTATTGTGGTAAGCCTGGACATGTGCAGTCAGAATGTTATAAGAAGCAGGCTGACATGCAAAATGGGAAAGTGCAGCAAAACAACTATGCATCCTCAAGCAGAAATAATGAGGATAATGAAAGGTTGTTTGTTATGCAGCATGTTGTGAATGCCATGTCTGAAAATGTTGATGCAGCACAAAAGGATAATGTATGGTATGTGGATTCAGGCGCTTCGAACCACATGACGAGTCATGGGGAGTGGTTCAAGGAGATGAAAAACCCAGAAAGACCAGGTTTTGTGGAAACAGGGGATGACACTGCTCATCCAATTGCCCACATTGGAGATGTGCCATTGTCTATGCAGGATGGCAAAGTGAAGTACCTTGCAGATGTACTTCATGTACCGAACATAACAAAGAATCTGGTTTCAGTTGGCCAGATGATTGAGCAGGGTTTGCAGGTTGAAGATTTATGGGTGTTATGTTGAAGATTTCAAAGACAAGTGCAGGTTGGTTGCAAAAGGCAACAGAGTGGGCAGAATGTTTACGTTGGATGTAGACATGCCTGAGATGAGTGCTGCGATGTTTGCAAATGGTTCAGGAATTGTTGCAGACACAGACATATGGCACGTGCCTTGGTATTTGTTTCATAGAGCTTTACCAAGGTGTCCCACGCCTCCTTGGGGGACTTGGCATCCTGAATGTGCCTAATCATGGTGTCCTGTATACTAATTGAGAGCCAATACATAACCTTCCTGGCTCCTTGGTTCCAGTCTTTAAACTCTTTCACGTCTGCAGCAGCAGTCGAATTTATATCCGGTATCTCTGGTGCCTCTTCATGTTCACCTTCTATGTAGTCCCAATAGCCTTTTCCCATCAGGAAATTTGTCAACCTGAACCTCCAAGCATGGAAGTTATTCTTATCCAGCTTCTCAGCCACAATCTGTGTTATGCCATCATTAGATATCTTGCCAAACACACAATTTTACCAGAAACTGCACTCTGGTTTTTCTGCACAAATGCTGTATTTTCTGCACAGCGGTACTGTAGTACTCTCAAATGTCACAACCAATGCCTTCAATGTGTATACATACACCCAATGGCAACTGTAGACCTCTTTGCAGCACCCACAGTGTCTGCACAGTCAATCTGTCTTCCTGCAGTTCTTAAAACAGAGTTCTGCAGAGAATCGATGACTTACCCGCAGTGCTCGAAATCGCCTGCTTTCTGAAAAACGGAGGTCCAGACGCGCTCGAAACGCGTTTTCGGCCCGAAAATTGTAGTCCAAAGGACTGTATAGTTGCCCTATAGCTTTACTCCCGCGAAGAAAGCTCCTCAATCAGAGACCGTTTGCCAGTGCCTCCCGTAGAGCTCCCGACAAGGGTGTAGTCACCAACACAATAGGGAAGAGTAGTTGAAGCTCTTACCCTCGTACCGCTTCCTGTGGTTCTCTTGCTTGCAGCTCAGTCCTTAGCACGAACCAGGCTCTGATACCATGAAAAGATGCAGGGGGGAAGAGAGCTTGAGCTCTTGCAAGCACACACACACACTCACAAAACCCTAATAGAGAACACACAAGGTGAGAGGCTGAAAATCTTCTTCTTCTCTACTCAACACTCAACACACCATATACAAGAATAAGAGTACACATAATATGAAAGGTACTCAACCAATACATACACGGGTTCTCTATAGTGTGAACCTGACTAAATGAGCTAGCGCTATAACTATGCAAGTCTCTAGAATGGCTGTCACACAGCCTGTCATCCCACTGGCCGCATATCACCCAAGATCTCACCAACCATGCCAGTGGTGTAAGTGTGGGGCCTATCCCCCAGGCGGGTCATCAGTGTCCACCGCCTCACTAGACGAGCTCGATATCTCAACATAATTAGATGGTGCAATTTTTTCTATTCATTCCATTAGTTTTCCATATTTTTTTTAATTTGTCATCTTCTTCGTTGAGATCTTGTGCCTAAATCTTCACCTGTTGCTTTGTGCACACATTGCATCTTCTGGCATGACACACAATAGGTAGGATTCATGGCCCATCTTTGTCTCTTTATTTTGCTTGTATAGTATTTTCCTTACCGATAAGTCATTCACAATCAAAGCGGGTAGATATTAATATTAACCTACATGTTCTCCTCCATCTTACACACTTTTGATTTTACAGCCCCACACACACATCATAGATATCTACTCACTCTCTCTAACCCTTATTAAACATGTCCACTCCACACTTTTGGTTTTACAAGTCCACACACACACTATAGATATCTACTAGCTCTCTCTAACACAATAGGTAGGATTCATGGCCCATCTTTGTCTCTTTATTTTGCTTGTATAGTATTTTCCTTACCGGTAAGTCATTCACAATCAAAGCGGGTAGATATTAACATTAACCTACATGTTCTCCTCCATCTTACACACTTTTGATTTTACGGCCCCACACACACATCATAGATATCTACTCACTCTCTCTAACCCTTATTAAACATGTCCACTCCACACTTTTGGTTTTACAGGTCCACACACACACTATAGATATCTACTCGCTCTCTCTAACCCTTATTAAACATGTCCACTCCAGGGTTGTTGCAAGATCAAGGTGTCCAGTTTTGTCGAGTTTATGCTCGACTGGGACAATGCTAAGAGAGAAAATTTGGGAAGCAAGGTACTTCAAATGAGATCATGCAACTAATAGAAAATAAACATACACTCAAATTAATCCAATATAATGTAAATTAATATAAACTAGTCTAATTTTAATCAAAATTAATAAAAAAATGATAAAATGATTAAAAATTGATCTTTTCATACTTCGAGTGATCCAAAATTTTTTCCATAGATGCACCATTACACGTACACTAGTCCCTATGAGTTTTAGATGATTTACATCAAAAATGTAATTATACTAATTAGATTATTAATATTTGAAGGCCTTCTCATAGCCTGCTGGCAGAATTTTGGAAAAGAGAATAAAAAATCCAACCATTGGATTTGCAATTTTGACTAAGCACCACATTCTACTAATGTCTCACTATTACCATTCTTTTCATTTACAAGATTGAGCATTTTAAGTGGTAGTTATTGTGGGTGCAAAAAGTAGCATATATTATAACATTTTAAAGACCTTGAAAGATTTAAAGAAAATAGAGAGATAGATTAAAATTTTCTCAAAAAAACAAGTTAAGATCTATATTATGTGAAGATATAAGGTCCAAAGTGGAAATCTTATATAAGTTTATATGTAAAAGATATTAGCATTTTATGGAATTAGTCCAAATTTGGGACAGCATATATACATTGACTTTGTACCTAAGGAAATGAGGACTTTCAACTATCTAATGCTTAATCAAATCATGCAAATATATTCCCAACTTTTTATTTGATGTTCCAACAAAAGAACTTGAAAGGAAATTCCTTCATTAGCTAGGAGAGATTGGCCACTAAAGCTAAACAAATGCCTATTTTTTTACTGTTTACAGGGTGCCTGAGTGGACAAAACTGGGAACCCTGATCCTGCCAACCACCCTCCACACTTTTGGTTTTACAATCCCACACACACACCATAGATATCTACTCGCTCTCTCTAACCTTTATTAAACATGTCAACTCCACCAAACCGTGATAACTGCATAATCATGCAAACCAACATGTCATAACTAACCATTATGCTTCCACCAAAAGATTTGGGTTGCCAATGGCATGGTTTTAGGGTTAAACACATTCCATGGCCACCGTGATTCTGTAGTCTATAGAATCATAGTGCATGATTGACACATCACCATTCATAGTACCACGGCACCAATCACGTCCAAAAAAATCACAATGACATGTTGCTATTTATGGGGCCATGTCACCAATCATGCCAAAATAATTACGATGACATGCCACTAATCATGTCAAAGGAGTCACAGTGACATGCCACCATTCATGGTGCCACATCACTATTTATGGTTAAAAAATAAAAATAAAAATCATAGTGCCACATCACCAATCACGTTACCCAATCACGACATGATTGCCACATTGTCTCTACATAATCATGCCATTCTTCATACACACACCTCAATCTTGATAGCCTTCTTCCATGTTTTGTTGCTCTTAATGAGATTAAAATCATGAAGGTTGTCTGATTCTACAATCTGCTAAATCACAGCCCGCCATTGGCAACATGAGTCACATGCAATTGGCCCTAGTAGCCTAGTCTAGCATACTAGGATGAAGAATATTGAGGTGCATTATTATTTTTATGAGGGAGAAGGTTTTAGCAGGTGATGTGAATTTGGTGTATGTTAGCCTAGAGGATTAGGTGACTGACATCTTCACAATGAAGGCATTGGTTACAAAGAAGCTCTACAAGTTTATAAGGGTACTTGGAGTACAGTATGTGAAGTTCAACTCGAGGGGGAGTGTTGAGATATCAAGCCCCACTAGCACTCTTACATAGGTGATAGCTTCCACACTTATGTTGTAAGATTCCTCCCCCCCAGCTTTTTGAGGTGTGCAGGTGTAAGAACCTCCCCTTCTGATTTTATAATTATTCCCCTCTCTGAAATAAAAGAAAAATTTTGTTTTACCCTGTTTGACCTAGAGAGAGAAAATGTCTAGAGGGAGGTAGTCCAAAAATGAGATATTTTTTGATATAAAATCCTACCCTTAGTTCCCTCATCATTGGGAATGCATAGCTCGCTATTGTAATACATAGTTCCTTCATCCAGGCTACACCCTTGAACTCGGTTCAACTTCTGAGGAGTTTTACTTTCCTGCATAAGTAGGGTAGCAATAGGGCCAAAGAATCTATCCTACATGATCTTCTCTCTTGCTTCATTAATCAATGGATTTGACACTACTGTGATTGCAAGCGAGGAGGCTTTTCTGCTAAGGGCATCTGCTACCACATTTTCTTTGCCTGGGCGGTACTTGATTTCAAAATCAAATTCCTGCAGGGTCTGCATCCACCTTCTTTGGTGCATGTTGAGATCCTTTGGAGTGAAAATCCACTTTAAGCTCTGATGATCTGTCATCAAAGTGAATCTTTGACCCAATAGGTAACTAGTTTTATGTTTGCATGAGCTTCCGGCTAGGGGGCCTAGGAACTCTTTTCCTTGGTACCTGGGACAAAACCTAACCAAATTTGGATCCCATCACTACAGTGGTTGGGCGGTTGGCTAACCCATGGGACCGGATGGGGTTAGGCTGGACTGATAGATCCGTAAATCGAGACTCAATTTCTGTTATTACGATAGATGAAGTAAATCTCGGATAGTAATTGTTCTATAGATAGGAATCAACGGCTGTGCCTCTTGATGGGAAAAAAAGCATTGATCCCAATGATCCAAGTGCAAGTTTCTTCCTTGATCTGACCGAGTGTCTTTATAGGTGCAGTCGGATCAGTTTGATCAGTAATGGTCTTGACTACATTAGAGTAAAAAGTTATCCTGGTGGAATCGCCCGTACTTTTCGGATAAAGGAAGTTTTTTCGGGTTCGATTTTGGAAAAACCGATGGATTAGTCTCTTGTCCGGATATCCGTGGACGAGGCCCCGAGTGTGGGACTCTGCCCCGCGCAAGATGTGCTACTTCCGCTGCTAGTACCCGAATCCGTTGCGCGGTGGGGACAGGGATCTCACAGTTGGTATCAGAGCATTTGGTTAATTAGGATCAACCGAGAAGCCAAATATGTCAAAAATTTATCAAGTAGCACAAAAAGGTTGTAATTGTGTGATATAATTCATACAATTTGATATTCAAACTGAAAATTTGTATATTAGTAATTGGGTCTTCAGATGGAAGTACCGCAATTATATAGAATCCCGGACTTGCTTGAGGCCTAGACATGATGGTATTTACCTTATAGTTCCAAGTATCATGACTACCCGTATATACCGATGGTATAACTGCAACTCTTTACCGACAGTATATACGAGTAAATCTAAGACTTGAAATTATAAGCGTTAATGTTATCTAGATGATGATTTCGAATGTGGTTGATATGATTTTTAATTCAGTTTGAGAACTGATGAATTGATTTGGATTCTGATTGAAAAATGATGATTTCTGAAATTTAGTTGAAATATAATAACCTGAGTAAAACCACAATGAGGATGAATGGGACGAGTCCCTGTGATGATATTCATAACTAGAATGATGATAATGATTTCAGCAAATCACTATGAGATTAGTGGATTGTACTGTCAAATTGCTACTGTTAACACTTGACTCGGTAGATCAAGTTAAGGGATGACAAATTGAGAACTTACTTAACTGAAATTCCCGTGGAGGAATGTTCAGAAGGAAATTTTTCGGTCTAATGGACCATTATCGTGTTAAAGATATGAATGATATGATCTGAATGAATTGTTATTTAATGATGAGTTTTATATAAGGGATATTTATCCCAGTATTCTATTGGGTTGACCAGAATATAAGAAACCCCTGAATAAATTGGATCTTAAGAAAAAGAGTTGTCCTCTACCTTGCGAGATGAGGACATCTTGCACTTTTTTAAGTGGGGTAGAATGTAAGATTCCTCCTCCCAGCCTTCGAGGTATGTAGGAGTAAGAATCTCCCTTTTCTGATCTTATTAATAAAAGAAAGATTCTGTTTAAAAAAGGAAGACCCTTTCCCCAGAATACTTCTCAGGAATCCCACCTATTTTAAGGATTCAGAATGATGAGTTCAGAAGTGAGAACCGGTGTTTTGGATGCCAAGGTTTTGGTCATCAGTTAAAAGACTGCCCGACTCCTGCCATGACAAGGGCACAGGGAAGTCAAGAACCCAAATTCAGAGACCAATTCCTTCATACCAATCTGATAAGGGTCTGTCTCTCGGACAAGATTGCTTAATTCCATTAACTAGGTCCGACCCATTGATTAGGGTCGAGATAACCAGTCAAATGCTTGACGACATGGAGCAACAGATGCAGGCAATTCATAAAGATATAAAAGCTACCCAGGATCGATAGAAACAGTATACAGATAAGAAGAGGACAGTCAGAGAATTCAAAGAAGCAGATATGGTCTTCAATTGAGTACGGACCAAAAGAAGTTCTTTATCTCTTAGAGAGTATAAGTAGTTATCCCCCAGATATTGTGGACCAAAGAAAGTAGGTGACTTAGCCTACGAACTTCTTTTACCTCCTTATCTCAAAGTTCATAATGTATCTCATGTAAGCCTTCTATAGAAATATGTGCCAAACCCAAATCATGGAAAGACGGTAAAACTTCAGTGGCAAGATACCCCGTTGGCTTCTAGGTTACAATAGTTCCTTCTTTTATATAAGTCGTAACTCTTACTTGTCGCTCGCAGTAATCTTACTTTTATCGATCTCCTTTCTTTCTTAATCTTCTTTATGGCTTGGCAGCAGGAATTGGTTTTATCCATGATGATTTCTCACCTAAGCGAGTCTGTGAAGAAGAATTTTATAGAACTGTATGAGCGCTCACTTTTCCCTCACTTGGAACTTCTGTAGCTCAGACCAAATGGCGGACCTATCAAGACATAACTAGGGTAACACCGTGGGGTCAGCAGCACTTTCGTAACAATGTCCGCTTAGCTATGGTTATTGAAGCTTTGGGTTTGGGTCCCCGATACTACTGCGTGATGAGATCAAGGCATGTTGGGTTTTCTGAGCGGGTCTTCTTACTGGCGTGTTTTAGATGCATAAGAGAAATTCTTTTATTCTAAAAGTGTAATTCCTACCAAATTGAATTTATGCATAAGAAGATGCATAAAAGATTGATTTTTAATTCAAAAGTGTCTCATCTAAATTGAATTTATGCATAGGAAGATGCATAAAAGATTGAATTTTAATTCAAAAGTGTCATTTTCATTTAAAATGAATTTATGCATAGGAAGATGCATAAAAGATTGATTTTTACTTTGAAA